>NC_056762.1:24016863-24096863 GCF_018687715.1 Carya illinoinensis
TGTTGTCCAAAACTCTTCTTCAAGAACGATACATGGAAGACATCGTGAATTTCCCCAAAATATTCTGGCAATGCATTCTATAAGCGACGGACCCTACCTTCTCCAAAATCTGAAAAGGGCTAACATATCTCGAATCCAGTTTCCTATTTTTACCAAAGCTCTTAACTCCTTTCATGGGAGAGACTTTGAAATAAACCCAATCACCTTCCTCAAAAGATAATTCTCTGCTCCTTGTATCTACATAGCTTTTCTAACGATTCTGAGTTGTCACCATTTTATCTCTTATAATTCGAACTTGACTTTGCATTTCCTGAATTATTTCGGGCCCAATTATCTTATTCTCCCCAACTTCATCCCAACACAATGGTGATCTACACTTCCTTCCATAAAGAGCTTCATAAGGAGCCATCTGGATGGACGCATGAAAGCTATTATTATAAGCGAATTTTATAAGCAGAAAATGATTTTTCCAACTTCCTTGAAATTTTTTAACACATGCCTACAACATATCTTCACGGGTCTGAATAGTGCGCTCTGATTGACCGTCCGTCTGAGGGTGATATGCAGTACTAAACTTCAACTTAGTACCCAGAGTTGCCCGTAAACTCTTTCAAAAATGAGATGTGAACCTTGGGTCTCGATCCGATACAATACTCTTGGGTATCCCGTGCAACCGCACTATCTCTTTTACGTACAAGCGAGTCAACTTTTCCAAGGAATCAGTATTATTAACAGGCAAGAAATGAGCACTCTTGGTCAACCAGTCAACAATCACGCAAACCGAGTTCTATTAGGAGTCCTCGGTAAGCCCACTACAAAATCTATAGTAATGTCGTCCCATTTCCACTCAAGAATAGGGAGGGGTTGAAGCATACCAGCGGGTCTTTGATGTTTGGCCTTGACTTGACGGCATGTGTCACATCTCTCAATATACAAGGCAATATCCTTCTTCATCCCTTCCCACCAATAATTTTTCTTCAAATCTCGATACATCTTCGTACTATCAGGATGAACTGAATAGGGGGCCGTATGAGGTTCTGCCATATTTCACTCCTTGAATTCTGAATCTTTGGGGATTACTCTACGATCTTGTAACCGAAGATTTCCATTCTTGTCCATACTATAATGCAATGGCCCTCTAGATTTTCGGACTCTTTTTCTAATATCTAACAGCTTCGGGTCCTTCCTTTGAAGAGTCTTCAATTGTTCAAAATCAACTACTCGAATATCAAGAATTGAAGATAACATTTCCTCTTGTTGTGAACTTTCGATAAGAAGTCTTCTCATCCCGCAAAGTAGTGAATCCAATCCCGACAATTCAGCTTCATCTTCCAAGTGCGACTTTCGACTCAAAGCATCTGCAACTATATTTGTTTTCCCTAGATGATACTTGATTTTGCACTGATAATCACTGATTAATTCTAACCATCGTCTTTGCCTCATGTTGAGATTCTTTTGAGAAAATAAGTGCTTCAAACTCTTATGAGGTCGTGGGGGTTGCTCCTGTGACGGATCAAAGTTGAAAATGGGTGGTTTAGGATGGCAAGAGGTCGGTGATGAAGCTGCGAAGAGATGGTGGCCGGAGGTGGAACGACTCAAAAACCGTGCGGATTGGTGTGGCTCACGGCAGCTAACGGCGGCACGGATGGATGTGAAATTTGGTGAGGATGATCATCAGTCAAAGGGGAAGAAATCTAGGTGGGTGGTGCAAGTCATGACGCCGGCGAACGACGGCTGAAGAAAACGGCGAAAATGGGGAAAGGAGAAGGTTCGCACGTGCGGGAGGGAGAAAGCCGAAGGAAAAAGAGAAGAAAAAAGAAAGAAAAAGACAAAGAGAAAAAGAAAAGATGGGGAAAAGAAATAAGGTCCAATCCTTACCGCTGAAGTCCAAAAACTGATTCGACGAAAACAACTTTAAAGGCTATAAATCGAATAAAATAATTTAAGCACCACATCTAGTTAAAATATAATAAATAACTAGTAAATACTAACAACAAAATTTTAAATCCAAAAACTAACTAAAATAAATTGAGCAACAATTTAAACTCAAAACAATAATTAATATTAAGAAAGCTCTACAAAATAATTTTCACAGCTAAATAAGTTCAATTAAAATATGATAATTTAAATTAAAAAAATATTTTAATTAAATTAAAATAATTCTTTAATAAAAAGACACGTAAAAACGGGGTATCATATTGATAGTAGAGAAAGTGCTAGTGGTTTGGCTCTAATGTGGAAAGCTGACACTAAGGTGGCCATCTACAATTACTCAAGGTGGCACATCAGTGCCCATGTTTCGAGCTTTATAGTGGACCAGACCTGGTTTTTGACAAGTTTCTATGGTCATTCAAAGACCTCAAAAAGAAGGAGTAGCTAGGAATTCTTGAAAGAACTTAAACCTCTGGACCAAACACCTTGGCTTTGCAGTGGTGACTTCAATGAACTGACCTGTTAGGCATATAAAATGGGAGGACCTCCCAGACCCTATAGACAAATGGAGATTTTTAGAGAAGCACTTGAATGGTGTTCCCTGAATAAGCTAAGGACAGAAGGACCAAAGTTCACTTGGGCAAATACTAGAACTGGCATAAATCATACCAAAGAACTACTGGACCAAGCCTTAGGCAACCCAGCCTGGCTACAAATGTTTAAAGATGCCTCTTGCATGGTCATACCTGCAGTAAATTCAGACCATTCACCCCTAAACATTTGTTTAGATTGCAAATGGAGCATCGGATCTAGCAAGGCCAAACTTTTCAGATTTGAACTACATGGAACTTAAAGGAAGGGTGTGACTCTACTATTAAGGAAGTGTGGGGAATGGCTGCTCCAGGTGTTAGCCAAACTGACAGGATGACTAGAAGACTTAGGAATTGTAGTTCAATATCGAAGAAGTGGAACTCAACTGAGAATAGAAGAACACCAAGTGAGATTAAGGAAAAAATGAAAAGGCTTGGAGAATTGCAAGACTAGGACTATGGGGATCAAATGCCATACATTTTCAAGCTACAAAATGAGATTGAAACAACATTAGCTGAGGAACACCTGAAGTGGAAGCAAAGAGCAAAAAAACACTAGATGAAAATGGGAGATAAAAATACAAAATTTTACCACCTCCATGCCACCCAAAGAAGCAACACAAACAGAATTCAGCAAACACTTGATTGCAGGGGAAACTTGGTCACTGGAAAACAACACATAGGGCCCATGCTATCCTCATTTTTCATTGATTTATTCACATCCTCGAGACCCTGTGGAATTGAAGAATGCCTAGAAGACTTGCCTCAGAAAGTCACACTTGAAATGAACACATACTTGACAAGGTTGTTCACTGCAGAGGAGGTTAAGGAAGCAGTTTCTCAGATGAATGAATTGGGTTCCCCTAGACCAGATGGTTTTCCTGCTCTATTCTATCAGTCCAAGTGGGAAGTGGTTGGGAAAGCGGTCACTAACTTTGCTCTCAATATTCTAAATGAAGGGGGACACTTGGAGGGAGCCAATGACACCTTCATTACCCTCATCAGAAAAGTTAAAGAGGCCAAAAGAGTTGCTGATTTTAGAACCATTAGCTTATGAAACATTTTATACAAAATAGGAGCTAAGGTTATTGCAAATAGACTCAAATTTATACTGCCTAACATCATCTCTCCAAACTAGAGTGCTTTTGTTCCAGGTAGGGCCATCATAGACAATATCTTAGTGGCCTATGAAGCTCTCCACTCAACGTCTACAAGGTTGCAAGGGAAATCTAGTTACATGGCTTTCAAACTAGATATGAGCAAGGCCTATGACCATGTGGAGTGGCAGTTCCTCTCTTCTGTAATGGCAAAGCTGGGGTTTGACAAGAAGGTAATCTCCTTGGTGTTGGAATGCATCACTTCAGTCTCATACTCAATCCTCCTGAATGGTGAACAACAACCCCATTTCAAGCCAACTCGAGGACTAAGACAAGGGGACCCCCTTTCTCCCTACCTCTTCATTCTATGTGCAGAAACCTTACCAAATCTACTCCACAAGGCAGATAGAGAAGGAAGTATTACCAGTGCACCAATGGGAAGAGGCCCTATCAAAGTCAGTCACCTATTCTTTGTTGATGACAGCATGATTTTCTTCAAATCTAACACCCTAGAATGGAGCAGATTTATGAGAATTTTGGGTCAATATGAGAGTGCCTATCGTCAGCTGCTCAACAAGGAAAAGTCATCCATATATTTTAGCAAGGATACTCCAACAGAAACAGGAAAACCATTCTGAGAATAGCAGGGGTCCAAGCTACTGGTTCCTTTGAGAAATACCTTGGCCTTCCAGCCATGGTGAGGAGAGCAAAAACTGCATCATTCCATGGACTTATTGACAAGGTTTGGGCTCGAGTCACTAATTGGAAAACCAACTACCTTTCCATAGCAGGTAAAGAGATCCTACTCAAATCTATTCTACATGCAATTCCCACCTACACTATGGGCATCTTCCTCCTACCTCAATCCATTATTTATAGACTGGACCAACTTTTAAGGAAGTTCTGGTGGGGATTTGAGGAAAATCAAACCAAAATTCAATGGGTCAAGTGGGCAAATCTGGCCAGGCCTAATGACCAGGGAGGTATGGGATTTAGGAGCTTCAAGAGCTTTAATCTAGCCCTACTAGCAAAACAAGGGTGGAATATCCTAACTAAACCTGAAAGTCTGCCTACCCAAATTCCAAAATAGAAGTACTATGGCCGAGATTCCTTTTTGGCAGCTAAAATGGGACATAGACCTTCATTGGTATGGAGAAGCCTGAAAGCAGGACTTGGTATTTTGAAGGAGGGACTCCTGTGGAAAGTTGGCAATGGAGCTAAGATCAAAATATGGGAAGACAGGTGGCTGCCCAGACCTCACTTCGTCTTTTCTAATCCTGACAGGAATGACAACTCAACAGAAACTCTAGTGGAGGAGCTGATAGACCCAGTGCTAAGGAAGTGGGATGAAAATATCCTACACAATCTATTCTCACAGGATAGTGTGGATATCATTAAAAGCATCCCCATTAGCTTAGGTGGTAGAGAGGACCGATTGGGATGGGGAGGAACATCAAATCGCATCTTCTCAGTGAGAAGTGCCTACCATCTGCACAGGGAAATACAAACCAATCTAGAGAGTGGCACATCAAAGAACTCAAACCAAGAGGGATTCTGGAAAAGATATGTCGAAGATGAAGCTACCAAGTGGAGTGAAGATGTTCCTTTGGAGGGCCTGCAGTGAGGCTTTGCCCACCTTTAGTAACCTGTACAGAAGAAAGATTAGAGAGGACAAGATATGCCCAGTATGCCATATGCAGGAGGAAACCTCGAGCCATGTATTGTGGAACTATGAAGCTGCTCGAGATGTATGGGGATAGGCCAGTAGACATATCCAAAAAATGACCATCAATGAGCCATGCTTTAAGGAAGTTTGGACCCAGATGAGCGAGAGGTTATCCCAAGCTGAAATGGAAGAAGCAGGTATGATAGCAAGACTACTCCTCTGGACTAGAAGAAATGACTTTGTGCATGGGAAAGCATTCAGACACCCAAACTCAATTATTCAAAAAGCAGCAGCTAACCTGATATGCTTCAAGGAAATTCAGAATAAAACCTTGGTTGGAACTAACAGGGGTAGCAGACCATGTATGAAATGGAAGAAACTCCCAGAAGGAAAATATAAACTCAATTGGGATGCTGCCATGGACATGTCGAGGGGTCTGGTAGGCATGGGAGGCATATCAGAGATTGTAAAGGAGAGGTGCTAGCAACTCTAAGAGCCAGAAGGAAAAGGGTTAAAAGATTAAGATAGGCTGGGCTGGGCGCAATTAGGGGAATATTTTTGGGTTGGGTTTATAAAAAAAACATTTAGACTTTTCAATCCACTCAATTTTAGATCTTATAAAACAAAAATTATAAAATTTTGTTGAAAAGCATAATAAATTTTCATAAAATTGTTTACAAAAGAAATTTTGCACATGGTTTAATTCCGTTGATGAAAATGTTTAGAAAAATATTTTAATGTTTTCCTTTATATTATTTGCTCTTATTTTCAGTGTTGTAAATATTGAATTAAATTTTTATTTTTTAGTATAAATGTGCAGTTAGTTATATATTTTGCTCTGTTTTTACTAATGGAGGAATGAAGTTGAAGAGGTTGGGCTTTAGATATAAAAATTTAAATCTCAGTTTTAATTTTTTGGGCTTTATATGTGGAAAATTAAATTTTCTACAAAATTATATTAAAAAAATAAATTTTATTGTTTTGTCAATAGTTTATTTCTTTTACTTTATAGTTTAATGACTGATCCACTATTAGTAACAATATTTAAGAAGTTTGAAAATTTCTAACGTATTACAATTCGTTCAAATTGTTTTCCTGGTCCTAAAAGATGAAAGTTTATATTATAGTTATATGATTAAATTATTTATTTCTTAATAATGTATTTCATAAATTTAAGATTAATGCATTATTATTATTTTTTTGGCGAGTAATATATATACAATATTTACAAAAGAGGTGGGTTAGGTCTAAAAGAAATATTTAGATTTTTGTATACACCCCATTTTATCCCTTATTAAAATAAGTTTTAAAAATTTTAATTGAAAAACAGAATAAGCACAAAAACAAAGAGAAAGAAAGACCAAAGTTAAGATAAACATAACATTTAAAATGCTCGGTTAGAAGGGAGAAGTTAGAGAGAGAAAGAGCAAAGAATGAAAAAGTTGAAAGGAATTTTCGAGATGAGAGAGTATCAGAGAGAGGGAGAGAGAAGCAGAGAATGGAGAATATCAGACAAATCCAATCTGTGTAAAATGTTATTACAAAAAAATTTAAAAATCTTAACTCCAAAATTATAATAAATTTTAATAACTTTAATAACGTTAAAATTTTAAACGTCCTTGAAACAATAACATAATTGTTTAAAACATTTTCTTTAAAATTTTGTATGCTTGTAATATATAAGTACAAATATATTTGTGAAAATTTTTATATTATAGTTATGAATACTTTGCAGATAATATGTCATGTGTTGTAAAAGAAATCTTGGTTAACTAGGCAAACGCGCACGTTGCCCTTACTAGTGTAAAAGAAATCTTGGTTGCACACAACATTACAATGAATCAGAGACAGGCTATTCTACAATGAATTGCACATCAATTATTTGAGGCTTTTCGTAATTATACACAAACTATTGGGTTCATTCGTATACGAACGAGTTGGTCCAATATATCTTTTGAGTTCTTTTCGAGTAGTTGGATGTCGGCCTCCCGGTAGGCATGCATGCAACCAAAATAGGGAAAAGTGTCTAAAAAAGGATATTTGTTTGTTATGCTTAATTTTTTGTTTTCATTAAAAAAGTTTTATTTATAAGTAGGTGTAAATTAGGACACACATGAATTCACAATATTGCTGATCTGATAATATTTAATTTATAAGCAAAATTTATAAGTTTAAATATTGCAAATAAAATGTAAAGGAAATAGTTATAAGGAAAATTATTTGTAACTTCATTCTTTATAATTTGAAATTTATTCATACTCATGATCTCTAATCACTAACCCCAAAGCACAACATTAACCTGGCCTATTATTTATATTACAACATGACCAAGAACACTTCTCCTGACAAAGCATACAATACAATACAATACCACCTTAGTAACTAGAGAGAAACTAATAATCAATTACATAGTAACCCATGCAATGATCATACATATATCTAATAAAACATCAAAATATTATTAAAATTGAAAGAGCTTTCTAATTGGTTTAGAGCTGAATGTTTGAGTCATAAGCATCCCCAGCATTCCACGAAGCAGGCAGATTATTTTGGGATTCCACCCATTTTCTGCCACCCACTTGAAACCTTACTTTTATTGGACCACTTGGTACTGAATTAGACATGTCCCACACTGCCCCAAAGGATTTACGCATGCCCCTCCACTGTTTGCAATCCTCCTGCAAGCACCATCAAATGAACAAAGAGGCCATTCGATCCATCAGTTTATAACATTGATCATCATTTCATTTGTTTAATACACATCTTTTAATAACAACTTGTTGTGCAAATTTAGAGCATGCAAGTTGCAATATAAAATCTTTAATAAAGAAGTAAAAGTCATTAAAAATTTTCCTTTTTTTTTTTTAGGCTTGCTCCAAACTGTCAAAGTCTTGGAGTTTCATAAATTCATATAGCATTATTTAAGGAATTATATGAATATACCTGACACAATTGGACGGCTGTAATGTCATTTATACCGGCTGCATATATGACTGCTATAGCTAGATAATTAGGATATCTGCTTTTCTCATGGACTTTGAACATAAGGTTGTGACCAGGGTAGCGACACGAGATCCTCTGGTATTCTATGTCAATCATGCCGCGACTAAACAACTCCTTGGCCCCTTCAGAACCACGGCGTGCCAATCTTGCATAGGCTTGGTAGCTGAGTATGAAGTCAGTTTTGTCACCTCCACCATGGTCAGTCACCACCACATCCACTCCACGCTCACTGCAATATTGGGATGATGTGCACTTAACCTGAAGAGTCATCATCAACAAAACCAGTAATCATACATGCTATATTATTATTATTATTATTATTATTATTGAGACCTAGTAAAGCAAATTGTATAGGTTAATTTTTCGTTAGCGCTATCTAATACAATCATTGTCCTTGAGCTTCATATGATAGGAAGAGTGTTTCGAGTTAAAGCAAGCTCAAACAGGTTGGGGTAGACCATGCAAGCTAGTGTGTTATTCTTTATTCACAACACATGTCTACTTAATTATCCATGCAATAGTACCATGCATTATATGATTTATAATTTTAGTGAGTACGTAAAATATTACATATTATGGAGCCCGTTATATTTATTAAAAAGTCAAAATATTAATATTTTCTTCAATAAATTGATGTGGCAAGCTTCTACATCAGCAATATATTTGTTGAGTCCAAAAACATATTTGTAATTTTACCCGATAGCATGCACCACAACCAGCTCCATTCCTATACAGCGTAGAGACTCCAGTCACGCTGCCATCATTGACAGTTTTTCCGAATTCTCCAAACCCACAAGCTCCACCTATTTGATCACCATTTCATGAGTTCAACTATACATAGATGATATATAAACCAAATAATTTTTACACATTGCTAATAATTGGTATTAATTAGTATTTGGTAGAGAAATAAAGTTGTTCAAAATAGTTGAGCAAATAATTCTTTCAGCATGCATGCACATAATAACTTGTAATGCATAGTTATGAATAACTCCAAATTGGTAGCCAAATAATATCTAAAAGTGTATCGCATACGTACTTGGACTCGCATGGCCATTATGACTACCGTAGTAGGTTGCTCTTGATGAGTAAGTAGAAATGTCGTGAGAGGTGCATAGAGCAGGCAAGAGCAGTACCATACAAATCAGACAGAGAATACCAACTTGGTTTTCAAGTACTGCAAGCCCCATACCTTAATGGCAAGGTTTCTTGATAAAGGGTAAGATAATGGAAGAAAGAGACCAAAACCAAAGCTCTAATTAAGAAGCCTGCAGACTGAGCTGTAGAAGAAAATGGATGAGGAGGCTAATTAGAACTGGGAAGCAATGAAATCATAGTCTAGCATTTATAGGATTTGAGGGGCGACAAGGTCATGTGTTGAAGTGAGAGAGGCACCTTTTTCTCCCACTTAGGGATGAAGGGAATTATATTTAGAATTATATATATATTATTAATGCCAATTGTATGTAGTGGGTGCTAATTACACAATATATATATATATAATTAATTTTACAAAAAAGTAATAATAATAAAATAATCTAATATATTATGGATTCAAAAATCCATAATCTAATATATGAGAGTTCTTGAATGGCAAAGACAATCTCTAAAATATATAATTTTGCATTTGTATATAGAGAAACTAATACTTTAGAGCAATCTCAATTATCAATGGATTATTATTCTAAAGTTAACCCAGATTTTAACTTTTGTGACGTAAAAATGTCTTAGTCTATTTCATTCACATCCAATCCGATTATCTATTTATGTTTTATATAATATTAAAATAATATTTTTAATTTATTTATTTTTATAATATTTTACCATTCTATCAATTATATATATTAATTAATAATCATATTCTAATTAAATACATGATTAATCATATTCTACCCAGAAAAGAAATGCAATGCACAACATAGATGATTTTTATTTTACATTTACTGTAGCAAAAATTGACTGTTCATACATTTTGCATAATCCACTACACAGGATATTTTGTCCTAGTAGCTCCCAACAGATATTTGTTTTGACCATTGCGATATTTTTTTTGACCATTGTAAAGAAGTCTTTTAAGTTTTAATTATCGTATACATGTGCATTTTGACGTCAATGAATTTTTTATTAATACTTAAATAATAGAACTTTAATAAAACATGTTGGTCTAGATTTTTTTTCGTGTACAAAACTTTCTTACTTAATAAAATAAAAAGAAAAGATAAAGAAAAATAAAAAGGGTAGTTTTTACTTCTTACTTCCTTTTTTCCATTGGGATGCTAAATTTCAAGTCACCCATTCGGAATCTAAATTATAATTTTTATTTTATTTCTTTTTCATATATTTATTTAATTAGTAAGTAAAAAATAAATAAATAAAAAAAAGACATCCAGAGCGATTATTGAAATTAATTATAAGATTTCAAATATTTTTTATTAAATAATATTATATACAGTCACTTTTACGTATTATCTGTATATTTTATTATTATGATTGATTAGATTAATTTTTTTAATATATAATTAATTACATCTGTTAAATATATAAAAAAATAAATAAAATAATTAAACATAAAATTTTTATTTCTTATTTAAATAACCAACTAGCTAGACTAGCCATCTCATATCTGTTAATGGCATAGACGTGCAACGTTTCTACCGAAAATATTTGGATTGGTTTAAAAAGTCAGAAGCGCCATCATCTTCGTCCTCATGGACACATCGCACTAATAAGCGCGTGACTTATCTTTTTGGTGTCAAGATTTGGATTGATATGAATGGAGTTTGCGGTTTTAATACTCTTACCCGAAACTAAAGGTTGGTTTGAAAATACATCATATTCTAAAATTCTTATATCATTTTATCTTATTTTTTATTTAAATATAATTTAAATATAATTTTTTTTAAATTAATCATTATAATTTTTTCAAACTTTTATACAAAAAATAAAAAATAATTTAATTTTTTTAAATCTTCATACAAAAATAATATTATAATTCTAACAATATTTTAATTTTTAATATTTTTTATTTAAGATTTTCTCTCTCATTTCTTAAATTTTAAAAAATACTCAATTCAAACTATTTCATTATTATTTACAAATTATTTTACTATTATTTATAAAATTTTTATCTCATTTTATTTTCTAAATGAGCCATAATCAACGTTTGAGTAGTGAATTGAATTTAGATAATCCGCAAATAATACTAATAAAGTCATAAAAAATATTAATAAAATATTTAATAATAGTAAATAATAATAATAAAGTAAACAAATAATAATAAACTAACCTCCACTACCCAAACTTAAGTTGAACTTTTTGGGGGCTGTCGGTAATTGGGATTTGAACTTCTACATGTCCAACTCCAGCCAAAATAAAAAAGAGGTCCTTTTTTATGCCTTTGCGTCGGCATACCGCACGTAGAGGATAAATACCAATTGTATACAATGTATTGGAAAGATACACAAATCCAGATTTATGCTCACAATTGGGGTAGGTGAGTCTCGATCTTAACCATCCATTTGGTAGTTCTTCAAACACTAATCTGGAAATACCACAGAGAAAGAAGAATCCTCTTCCCGTCTAAAATTTTGTCAATTTCAATTTCATTTACACTTTTTTTTTTTTTTTGAAAAGAAGAATTTGTATTCATATTCATCTTAAAGCATTGAAGCTTGAATACAAGAAGGGATTCCTCCCATTACAATGCTCTCCTAAGAGAGTTTGAGTGCATCCTTAGCTAGTATATGAGCTATTGTATTAATGTTCCTTGGTATAAACTGTACAGACCACTCCCCCATCGAGCTGAGCTTATGCTTGATGTCTTGGATGATCATCCCACCCGAGTTCCACTTGACTACATCACAGTTTATATCATCTACCACTACTTTAGCATCCCCCTCTAGGATGACTCTATCTAGAAGTAATTGTTGGCACAAAGAAACTGCTTTTAGAGCCCCTAAAGTCTTTGCTACAACCGAGTTTGGAAAAGACTCCCTTTGATGTTTGAGAGTAGCTACCACCACTCCATTCCAATCTCTAATAATCACCCCAATACCAATTCTGCTCTTGATCCTATCCACTGAGGCATCCCAGTCAGCCTTATAATATTGATCAGGAGGAGCAGACCAATAGGATTGAGTTAAGGTAGTAGCCAACCTTTTACCCCCTGATGTCTAGTTTGCTTCCTGAAAGTCCTTAACTTTTTGATTTGTAGTCTTCACTAGCTCATTCGGGTCCATAAACCTATTTTCAAACACAAAGTTGTTCCTCCTCCTCCAGATCATATAAACTGTTTCAGCAAATACAACAGTACTGTGATCATCCAGAACATCAAAAATATCTTTACACAACTCTTTGAAAGGCAATTCCCTCACTTTCAACTTCTGAAAACAGATGAGGTTATGACCCCATACATCTTAGGCAGCACGGCAGGACCAAAGGGCATGAGTAATAGATTCTAATTCTGTCTCACAGATAGGACACAAGGGGGACTCTATGATTTTCCTCTGCACAAGCTTCTGGTTAGTAGGCAAAGAGTCATGGCATGCCCTCCATAAGAGCATTCGAGTAGCACTCGGTACCATTAACTTTCATAGCTTTGACCAAAGTTCACACTTCTGCCTAGCTTGAGAGGTTTACCCTTTCTGTTCAGCTGACATCTCCCCTGCCAAATAGTAAGCACTCCTAACCGTGAACCTTCCATGTTTTGCACACCTCCATATCAACTTATCTTGGATATTACTCACACTTACTGGTATTCTACACACTACTTCCACTTCCTCATGCCTGAATACCTCTCTTAGAGTATCCATTTTCCATGCCCCCGAGCTTGAATCAATTAGTGCAGACACCTTACTGGCAGCAAATTCTGCTTTAAGGAGAGATTGCACCTTGAAAGAAGATGGTCTAGGAAGCCATTTGTCTGTCCATATGTTAACAGAATCCCCATTACCGATCCTCCAAAATAGTTCCTCTTGTAGGATTGGTCTTGCTTCCAAAAAGCTTCTCCACAGGAAGGAAACATTGCTTCCAACTTTGGCCTTTAAAAAATCAGATTTGAAGAAATACTTTGCTTTAAGAACTCTTGCTGCTAGGGAAGACGGATTTTGAATGATCCTCCACCCTTGCTTTGCAAGAAGGGCCAAATTAAAGTCTTCAAAGTCCCTGTAGCCTAATCCTCCCTCCCTTTTAGATTTACCCATTTGTTTCCAAGGAATCCATTGAGTTTTTGTCTTCTCTTCCCTACTGCCCCACTAGAATTTTTTTATAGACTTGTTGATAGCATTAAGCACAGCCTTGGGGAGTTTAAAGATACTCATGCAGTAAGTTGGGATTGCTTGAACTATGGACTTCAACAACACCTCATTTCCTGCTTGAGATAGGAATTTTACCTTCCAATTGCTCATCCTATTTCTTATGGACTCCAAGATTGGTCTGAAGGCTGCCACTTTCTGTCTTCCAACATATGAGGGGAGGCCAAGGTATTTCTCGTAGGATCTAGCTTCACTCAGCCTAACACCTGACAAGATAGCATCCTTGGCTTCAATTCTTGTGTTCCTGCTGAAATATACTGCAGTTTTCTCCAGGTTTAACCTTTGACCAGATGCACTCTCTTATTGACTCAGTAAGTTGTAAAGCCTGCTCCATTCCAATGCATTAGCCTTGCAGAAGAGCAGACTGTCATCTGCAAAAAAGAGATGATTAACCAATAGGGAGCCTCAGGCAAAGGGAAAACCAGAAATATAACCCTTCTCCTCAGCTTTGTTCAGTATCCTGCCAAGTATTTCTGAGCAAAGGATAAAAAGATAAGGGGAGAGAGGATCCCCTTGTCTTAATCCTCTAGAAGGGTGAAAAGGTTGCTGAGGAGTTCTGTTTATCATCAATGAATAACTCACTGTTTCCACACAAGCCTTGATTAAGTCCACCCATTTCTCTTCAAATCCCATTCTCCTTAAAACCGCAGCCAAAAAGTCTCACTCAATGTGATCATAAGCCTTGTTCATGTCTAATTTGACTGCCATATACCCTTCTTTCTTACCCCTCATTCTGTGTTGCATGGAGTGCATAGCCTCATATGCAACAATAATGTTGTCTGAAATTAGTCTACCAAGTACAAAGGCACTTTGGGAAGGTGATATTAACAAGGGAAGTATCTTTTTCAACCTATTAGCCAACACTTTAGAAACAACTTTATAAAGAACATTACACGGGCTTATAGGTCTATATTCAGAGACTAGTACTGGCTTTTTCTTTTTTGGTATTAGAACTATGAATGTTTCATTAATCCTGCCCAAATCTCTACCTCCAGATAGCACCTCCTTAACAGCCAAAAAGACTCCATCTCCTACACACTGCCAGTTGTTTTGATAAAACCTTGCAGAAAAACCATCAGGGCCTGGGGCACTCATAGGGTTCATCTAAAAAACTGCTTGCTTCACCTCTGCAAGGCTGCATTCCTTCACTAGGTGCCTATTCATTTCATCTGTTACTCCTGGTTCTATGTCCCTCAGAACATCCTCAATATTTCAGGGGTTTGAAGACTCAAAAAGATTTTGGTAATAGTCTTGGAACAGTAAGCTAAGTTCCTCTTGACTTCTAGCTTTCTTTCCACTTTCATTTTCAATTACTTTTATCTCATTCCATTGCCTTCTTTGAGTGGCACATTTGTGGAAATATTTGGAATTTTTATCCCCTTCTTTTAACCAAAGTTGCTTAGACCTTTGCCTCCATTTAATCTCCTCTTCCTCCAGCATTACATCTACCTCACTCTGCAGCCCTTTAATCTCATTATTTCGATCCCTTTTGTTTAGTAATTGAAGCTCTTTTAGCAAGGTCCTCTTCTGCGGTAATGTCCTGTTCTTCACCCTTTCCTTTAACTTGGCCCAATCTTGTAGTCTAGTTTTGAATGTTAACAGGCTGTCCTGAATCCTGAGAATAGGATTCTCATTTCCCATGTTTGATTCCCAAGCTCTTTTTATAACTTCCTTGCAATCTTCCAATCTGGACCAGCTGGCCTCATAGCGAAAAATCTTGCTAGTTTTGCTACTAGGGACCTCAGTACTGTCACATGAAATCAATAGAGGAAAGTGGTCAGAATGAAGAGCTGAAAGGACCTGCACTCTAGTCTGGTAGAAGGACATGTTCCATTGGTGATTGCCAAAAGCTCGATCCAACCTTTCTTTGATGAAATCAGACCCTTCTCTCTTAAGACTCCAAGTGAATTTTGATCCTTCATAGCCTAGGTCACTAAGCTCACATTCATCAAGTGCTTCCCTGAAATTTTCCATTTGATAAAAGGATCTATTAGCTCCCCCATACTGTTCTTCATTAGTGAGCAGCTCATTAAAATCACCACAGCATAACCAAGCCATGTTTCCTATCGGTTTTAAGCATCTAAGCAACCACCAACTCTCCTTTCTTTTTTCCACCATAGGATTACCATAGAAACCCGTTACCATCATCTTTTGACTCCCATCATCCTTGCCAACAATCAAAGAAATGTGACTCTGTGAGTAAGAGGATAACTCGACTTGTGCCTCATCTCTCCAAAGCATAGCTAGACCTCCACTTCTCCCTACACTATCCACCACAAAACTACATTCAAAACCCAAACCATTTCTTATACCCTTCAATCTTTCTCTCCTACATTTTGTTTCTGACAGAAAAATAAAACTTGGGCCCTGCTCCTTCACCATGAGGCGAAGTTCTCGAACTGTCCGAGGGTTCCCAAGCCCTCGGCAGTTCCAGCTCAAAAGTATCATGGTAGCTGGCAGGGCTGCTCAACAGCCACTGCCATGGAGAGTTCATCACCTTCCTCATCTACGAGAGTTAACTTGCTTCTTTTTTCCACACCACCTTCAGATGTTTCCTGAGCTTTCCTTTTACTTGAATGGACGTGCTTAGACACTACAATTGCTCCCTCTAATCCTTGATTAGTTACTGATAATATGGCCTCACGTGCTCTTCTTTTCCAGCTATTCCCTCTGCTTGGTACCTTCTTTTCCTTTTTAGGTTCCTCCACTACCACTGGGCCCAGCTGGTCATGGGATTCCTCTAACAGAATTGTTGGCAAGTGTCCCCCCTCCTGCATCACTGATTCCACTACCTCGATAGCTTTCCTCCTAGCACTGACAGTTGTAGCCTCCTCATTCGTGTGAAATGATTGGCTGCCTGCCTGCTGTCTAACTACCTTTGGTACCTTTCCATAATTATCATCTTCTTTAATGGACTCATCTGAGGACACCCTCCGACCACTCTCCGATGATCCACCGTCATCTGTCATCTTCCTCACCTTGCCTGCCGACTGGATTTGCTTTTTATTACTAGCCCTTAGCCACGCTCCATACAGTTGCCCGAGACTAGCCCCCACATGCAGTCCCTTCTCTATTTTTTCGCATATACCATGCCCATGCTTAATGGACCCACAGTGATAACAAAAATTGACCATTCTTTCATATCTAAACGGAATCCAGAACTTCTCACCATCCTGAGAAATAAACCTGCCTCTAGCAAGTGGTTTGGTTATGTCTAACATTACCTTCACATGTAGAAACTTACCCCAGCAGGTTTCACTACCATCCGTATCCACCATAAGTACCTTCCCCAGGGAGCTTCCCAGCTTCTGCCCCATACTCTCAGTCATTCCAGCGAATGGCATATCATGACACTGTATCCAAAAGGGTTCAAAACAGAAATGCATTTCCTTAATAGACTTGGCACCTTCACAGTCCTGAATACACAACAGGCTCTTATCAAAGGACCATGGCCGACCATTCAACACTCTTATCTTATCGGACCTCGATTTAAACTCCACCAAGAACTTATTTCTTCCAACCTCTTTAAAAGCAGTTTTCCCCTCTGCATTCCATATTTTTGAGGCAGCGTACTCATGAGGCTCCTCTGTTAGTCTCCTTATCATAAATCAGACAAATCATTATGCAGAGCTTGCTTTTTGAGGCTGATAACAATATCTCTTCAGTGCTAACCTCAATCTCTTGTTTTTCCTCATCTGTTAATTTCAATCCCTCGTAGAGGGATGACAAAACACCATCCTCCATCTGCACAGACCTGAGTCCGAGAGAAAGTCTCAAAGATTTCCACAAGGAACCTTGAGAGAAAACCTTACTCTCACCAGGTGAAAGAAGGACCGGTGGACCAGCAATTTCAATTACACTTACTCGTATAATATATTTCATTTCGGGTGACTTCATATTGTAGAACCTTTTAAAGATAAATACTCTAACTACAAATAGATTAAACAAAATGAATTACACAAATTGATATGACTTGATATGTTTTATCAGATTGTAAAATTACTTTTATTATAAAATAAATTTAACAAATTAGATAAAGTCAAGTCAATTTATGGAATTGTTTTGTTCAATTCCTTTATACATGAAGCAATAGTACTCCTTAAATAGTGTGATATCAACAAATGTAACTAATGACACAGAAAATGTGCTATGTAGCAAAGGAAGCACAACGAAATATGTGTGTGTTTCAATAGAATATCAAAAATGATAAATCACATATTAGTTAAGTAGATCAATTTTGCTGCTAAGTAGTAGGTCTAATTTTCTAGTAATAACAGCCCTCTACTTAGAAGCTACCACCGCAACAATTACATTAAACTCACGCTACACTCGTGTGCATGGGATAGCAATTATTTTGCTTGAGAAGGATTGATTTATCTTGGACGAACGTGTGCTTCCAGGCAACTTCCAAAACTAATGCCAACCAGACCTCCATCGCAGCATCCACTGCCATTGTGACACCCCCAGATTTCATTTGGGATCAGACGGACATCCGAAATGGTGGGACATGCAACACAAGGTTACTTGCCCTCGTTCATGACATATAGGATGCAATATTCCTAACATGTATGTAGCATTATGCAATATTCGCAGCAGATAATTTTTTTTTTAGCAATACTATACACCAAACTTATAATATCTCAAACAGTTAAATCGTAATCCAAGCATACTTAACAAAAATAAACATCCAAGATTTCAGCACGAGTCTCAGAAGACTGTAATCTCAAAAACATGAAAGGCCAGACTTCATGTTTATATTACTAAAATACACTATTGAGGAAGTTCATCGAGTAACTTGTGTAACTCAACTAACGAGACCAGAATACTCTCCAAAAACTAACTATGGAAGCTATAAGCTCTGCGTCATGTCTACGGCGTCTAGTCAACCTCTTTCAGTCTACCAATGTTCGCTCCCGGCTCTAATCTTGACACGTTGCCTACTATTTGAGGGGAATGGTAGTTGGGATTACCACGGTGAGATTTGATTTAACGCAGATTAAGTTAACAGGAAACTCTCATAAAGGTTAATGATGCATGCATGACAGTAAAAGAATGAATGAATAATTAAAGTCGTAAGTAAGCATAGCATAACTTGACATATAGCACAACATAACTGATATAACCTGAGTTGAAACGTGAACTAAACTTGACTTTTTTTTTTTTTTTGAGAAGAGTGGAATGTCACATATTCAAGAGTGATTCCTCCCATATTTATTAAAAACCCTCACTTTTGGCGGAGGAATACCGTGGAAACAAAAAACAAATACCAAGGAAAAACCAAAAGAACCATAATCAAAATACTAAACAAAACCAGCCCTATTAGACAAGAAAAAACCTAAGAAGAAAGAAAAAAAACCAAACATAACATCTTAAAGATGAGAGGCCTAAACTGTCCAAACGGATCAAACCTCGCAAAAACCGAGGCATACTACAATTATTATAGAACAACAACTCTGCTCCTGAAGCCCCAGAGTTGGCTAACCAATCTGCCACTCTATTACCTTCACGTAAAACATGTTGAAATTGGCATTGTATAGTTTGGGTCAGCCCAATAATTTCCTCCCAAAAATCCTCTAAATACCATACACCACATCTTCCTCTCAGCCATCAAGAAATAACCACCTTTGAATCCATTTCAATTATCACCTTAGTGATATTTAAAGCTTTGCAAATTCTCAAACCTTGAAGTAGCGCCATAAGTTCCGCTTTATTATTAGAACCAAAACCAACATGTGAGGCATAAGACTGGACATGTCGTCCTAATTCATTAAGAATTATCCCCCCAATACCACAAGAACCTAGATTGCCAAGACTGCTACCATCCGTATTTAATTTATGCCACCCTGACAGTGGCTTAGCCCACCTTACTGCTCTGCAAGAAGGGACTTTAGGGACAACCAGTTTTATCCTCAAGGCCTCAAGAATCATACCATATCAATGAGACAACCGTTTAGGCTATTTAGCCATATGACAAAGGGAACTAAGCCATACACAAATAGAATGGACAATAGTGTTGTGGGACTCCAAAATACCTTCCATTTGAGCTAGACATCTTATCTTCCATAAACGCCAAGTAACAATGATGGGTAGAATACCCACAATAAATCCCACTTGTGTAGATGCATTAGCCCGCCTGAACCAAGTCCTCGCATTCTGTTTCCAACCTCTTCCAATAGGAATACCAAATATAGTGACCATATTTTTTTAGGGAAATTGCCCTCAAATATCACATGATTCATATCTTCAATATGACATACGATACAACAATCACATTTGAAAGCAATAGGAATACCAATACATTGCAATCTATCATCCACGTGTCTTGACATGACATGAACTTGAACTTCATAACATGGGTTAGCAACATAACATAAACGTGAACTTGAAATATAGCATGGACTTAAATCATAGCATAAATGTGAATATATATAACATAAACATGAACTTGAATTTAACATAAACCTGAGCATAACATGACATAAATATGAACTTGAGACATAATGTAAACATGAACATAACATAACATGAATGTGAACTTGAACATAACATGTACATGAATATAATATAACATGAACGTGAACTTGAGACATAACGTGAACATGGACATAACATACAATGAACTTAAGCTTGAACATAACATAAACGTGAACATAACATGATTATGTAATGATTAAATAAAAAAGTTAAAAATTGAAAATTGAAAAGTATTTGTATTTGAATGATGTTTGAGAATGAAATAAGATAAGATGAGAGGATATGAGATGTTATGGGATGAGATGAAACCATCTCCATATTCCAAACAAGCCCGTAGTCAATCTTAACCAATGAAGATCTTGCTGAAACGTTAAGGCAATGTCAATATTTTACATGGATTATGTAATTGATATACAAAGCAAAACAACAATAAAACTTGAAAATTTTGTAGGATATTTATTTTCCTCCTCCTTGAGACTACTTTGTGTGAATATGATAGTGAAATTCACATGGGGAAGAGTTTAGTAAATGATCTAGGCATATAAAGTAAAATTCTCAACTAATATAATGGTAAATCTATGGTGAAAAACACGTGTCAAAGACTTTGAAACCACCACAGTCATTTTAAAAGCACTTTATACATATGTTTACCAAATAATAAATAATTTTACGTGTATTTTCACTGAAGGCGCTTTTTAATTTATTTAACATAATAGTTATTTTATTTTCAGTTATTGTATTTTAAATTGATTTTAATATATTTGATGTTGTGTTTAATTTATTTAGTCGTTTTACGGTTTTTAAAATCGTTTTCGGCGGATCAGTTTTGGTTTCCGGAGTGAGAACTGGACCTCATTTCTTTTCCCTCATCTTTTCTTTTTCTTTTCTCTTTTTCCTTTTTCTTTTCCCTTTTTCCTTCTTTTTCTTTCTTTTTCTTTCTTTTCTTCTTCTTTCTTCTCCTTTCTCTCCCGCGTACGCCGAACAGCCTCTTTTTCTCCTTCCCGTTGCGCCCCTTTGACCGCCCAGTTCTCCGCCGTCCGGCCACAGTTTAGTGCACCACCACAACCATTCTCTTCCCCTTCCACCAGAGATCATCCCCACCAATTTTCAGAGCCATTGAACCAGCCATTAGCCACCGCGAGCTGCCGGAAGTCACTGCACCTGCTCTATTTTTGCCCCTGTCGCCGGTTACTTTCGCAGCCCAGAACCGCCGCTCGCTGGTGGTGTGGCCTACACTACCCATCCAAGTTTCTTCCCCTCTCATAGGTGAACATCCCCACCAAGTTTCACCTCCATCCGAGCCACCGTTAGCCACCACGAGCTCCACCAAGCCAAACGGTTTTTCATCGATTTCGGCACCGTCGCACCACCTTCGGCTACCATCTCTTCACAGCTTCTTCCCCCACCTCTTGCCGACCTAACCCACCCATTTCTGGCCTCGATCCGTTGCCGGAGCAGCTCCCACGAGCTCAACTCCGTTCAGCCCCTTTTTGGCCTTCGACCGCCGTTTCCACCACCACCCACGGCCAAAACTCGTTTCCTTTAGCCTCATAAATATCTCAAGACCATTCACTATCAATTTCATGCCTTTTTTTGTCCCCGTTTGAATGTGGGTAATTTATTACCCACTGCCACAGTGTAAATTACACTGTTACGTTGTTTTTCCTCTGCCGTTTGCAACACCGCGAGCTTTCAAAAAATACCATATAGCGCTGTAAGTATTTTCCAAATCCTACTTTTAGATTTATATATATTTTACTCTTTCAATAATTAATTGTTGTTGGTTGGCTGATTCCGGACTGAGTCCGAGGAGTTCGGGGGTCGGATGGATTGAGGACGGAGTGCTTGGTTTTGCTTGTTTGTGTTTGCTTGATTATTTGAGCCAGGAATCGTGAGTTGCATATTGTGTTTATGTGCATATTGATTTAATCGAGAAAATCCCATTTTATTGGCGTATATGGTTTTGGGTGCGTGTGTCTCACGAGCCCAAGCCGGGATGGGTTATTATCTCGGTGGAGCTCCTCTGGTCACTCGGGAGTGGATAAAACTGAGTGACATCCCCTGGGTTGTCGCAGGGCGACGACCTGATCGCACGATACGATAACGCTGTCGTGTCGACTCCGTGGTCCTTAGAGTGGCGGGGACTAGAGGATGGCCTGGCCAGGTATGCGCAGGGCGCGAGTCTGGGCATCGCTCGTTTAGGTGTCACATGCGTAGTCGTTACCTACGGTGTGGCACAGAGCCAGGGTGTGCGGGTGATCCCTAGGGGAGATCATGGTGCATGCATAATCGGATTGTTTTTATGGTTTTCGGATGTGGGCCATTTTCTAGGAAAATGGCGATGTTGGGTTTTTGAGGCTTTTGATCCATTTTCTGGGAAAATGGTGGTTTGGGCCATTATCTGGGATATTGGCGAGGCTTGGTTTTAAGGATATGTTTTTGTGGGCCAAATGGGTTTTTGGCGTGCGTGGAAAAATATGATTTTATGGGTTTTGTGCATTGGCATCCTTTCATGCATATTGTTTGAGTTTTATATGTTTTTATCTAGTGGTGTTTGGAGTTTACTTACCTGCGGCACCATTTTTGGTACCGTAGATTTTGGTGCAGAGATCGAGGATGAGGAGGAGGAGGCTGAGCTCGAGGATGCAGCTCCGCTGGGGTGCCGTAGTTAAAGTTTAAGCTTTGTTGTTTGGTTTAAAAATAATATTTGTATCTTATAATATTTTATTATGTAAGTTTTGAACAGCTTTGTATTAAACAAGAAAAATTATGGTACTTAGTTATTGACTTGGTTTTCGCTGCGTATTTCTCGTGCACATTCGTCGCTTATACACACACTTGGCACATGTCGATAGGATGATGACCCGTGATGTCATCGGGTCATCATCCGGACGTCTCGATTTTTCGGTGTTCGTGCGTGGGGATTTGGGGGCGTCACAGGTGGTATCAGAGCGGTTTCGCTCTGGGTAAAATCACATGTCCCGTAGGTAGTACCAGAATATTTTTAAAGTTGTGTTTTAAAATTTATTTTAAGTAAAGTTGCTTTTGAATATGTTTTAATTGTTTTATTTGTTTGAGCTTGTTTGCGTGTATGTATTTATTTAGTTGTGTTATTGCATGCTGGTTTCTTTTTTTTTTTTTTTTTGTTTTCTTGTTATGTGGTTTGGTTTGGGTTTTTTGGTTTTATGTTGTTGGTTTTATTTGTTTTTCTTAAAGGGGGTCAAAGGTTGTGTTGTGGCAGGAAGGCGGTCTAATCAAGGATACTATTATTAGGCAAGAACATTTAGTGTAGTAGGCTTGAATTTTTAGCGATGTGGTTTGCTTGTATGATGTTGAGGTCTAAAGGGAATGTCATGGTTTAGGCAATCTTTGTAAGGCGGGAACTCACGTAGCAATGAGGAGAGGGATTAGCTTTAAGTCGCTTAAGATGATTGAGGTCAAGGTTTTGTAGAATTTATGTAACGAGGCTATAGGATAGGAGAGTGTAGGTTCAGCGAACTTTAAGGATGTGTTTAAGGGAATTTTGTTTAAGGATTGGGGTCTATTGCCACTGTGACCTAGTAGTGCTTTAAGAAAGAATTTAATGATCGCTTCTTTCCCGCTTCAGTGAGGCGGCAAAAAGTAAGAGAGTTCTCAAGCTTAGTCCAAGGGAGCATGACCGTGGAACAATACGCCCGAAAGTTTATAGAACTTGGGCGATTTGCTCCCCACCTCATCGCCTCGGAGGAGATGTAGGCAGAGCGTTTCCAGGAGGGTCTACGTTCTGATATACGCCGAATGGTGGTTAGCCACCGGATATCCACTTTTCAGGATTTAGTAGATGTGGTCACTCTTGTAGAGCGAGAGAATAATCTGAATATGGGCTCCCCTTCAGGACAAAAGAGGCGGAGTTTTACTGGTGAAGGAAGTAGTTTGGGTTCGCCTAAGAAGTTTGTTCAGCGGGCTGGGACTCGACCACAAGTAGCCTCGGGAGTGCATATGGGAGGATGAGTGCCAGTTTGTGGAAGATGTAATAGAGCTCACAGAGGCGAGTGTCATCCGGGTAGTAACCAATGTTTTGAGTGCGGTCAGACAGGGCATTTTGCTCGTAAATGCCCTAGTCGAGTTCAAGAAAACCGTGGAGCTCGTCGTAGTGGTAGAGCTAACCAGAGGCATTTGGCTCGGGCTCGAATGTACGCAATGACTCCTAGTACCATTGGAGGCGAGGTTACAGAGATTCAGAATGCTGGAGTCATGGCAGGTAGGGGTCTAATTTAATCCTTCGTGATGAATGCCTTGTGGGGTTTTGTTTTCTTTTATATATGTATATTATCGAGGCTTGGAGAGAGTGGCATGATCTGGGTGATCTTTTAGGGAAGTAGAATAATTGAGTTCTTTAGTTCCGTGGAGTTTATGAAATGGTCTATAGCGTAGTAGTTTGTAAGTTCAACAAATTTCAAGGATAGATTTTATGAAATTTCATTAAAGTTTTAAAGTTTGGGACCTTATAGATTTTAGGAAAATAAGTTTATGGTAATTAAGGTGTTAGGTTCGACAAGCTTTGGGAGGAAATAATTAAGTTTCGAGTTTTAGATTTCGTGATTCGGATGAGTAATTTGGTGGCAAATAGGGCTCTAGATTTTACAAGCTTTTAAGGTGAATGTTTCGGATTAAAGCCACCAATCTTGAGAATTTCAAAAAATGATTTATTATCTAGTAATGTTTTAGAATTTGAAGGATTTGAGAGTCAATTTTCTTTTATGCAATGTAAGTTTCTTGATCTTAGAAGTTCCGGAAGATGATTCTTATTTGATTTAAGGTTTTAGAATTGCAGAGTTGAATGACTGATTTATAATAAGAGTTGAGTTCTTAGTTTTACAGACTTAGTGCTGTAGCTTGATCTACTCTAGTGAGTGATGAGTTTGTAACCATTAAAATGGGGTTGATTAAAGTTGAGTTGTTGATATGAAAATTGTTCTAGAGTAGATTTCTTTGAGGATTGGAGGTAATGACCTAGTGCATGTATTTCTTTGAGGATTGAAGATATCGAGCTAGTTTAGAAAATAATTATTGTTAACTCGAGGTTGTAGTGGCAGATTTTAGGAAATGATTCTATTGATTCGAAAGATATAAGTCCATCAGGGTGTTGGAAATAGTAGATTTTGTGTTGGTATTAAATACGATTGAATTTGAGGCTATACGATCAGTAGACTTTTAGGAATGGATTCTTAGCAAGTTTAAGGTCATTCTCGGTACCAAACTTTAAGCAATGGGTAGTTGCTGATTTAAGGATATAAGTTGAGTAGATTCAGGAATGATTCTTGTTGAGTTGAGGATATAAGTCTACGTGATGGAAATGTGATAATGGATCACTTGTACGTTTGAATGATTTGTGGTGTTGGCTAAGAGTACATGAGATCAATGAGTAGTAATGGTAAGTACATATGGATTTCGGGGAGTGTTGGTTCTAGTCTCATCCATTTTTAGCTTGGTAGGAGTTGAAGAGGAATCTGTGTGGTAATATTAAATTCAAGAGATTTTGGCTTTGAGTTGTTTGGTAAGTTGAACGGAATGTGCAGTCGAAGTGGGTTACCCATTGGGATGATGGTTTGAAACGACTGTTGTGTTTAGCTTGAAAATTAATTGTGACTTGAAGTCATATGAATTTATATTGGTGAGGCTATATTTTTCTTTGGAGATCAAGTATCCAGTTGGGAGAATTGAGGATATGGTTATTTAACTTGAAAAGAGATCGTTAGGTCACCATATGTGGTGTATGAAGTAATAAATCTTGGAAGTTGAAATTTATGCATCAAAGGTGGGTAGCATGATCATATGTATGAAGTAATAAAGCAGTAGGATCCTTGAATGTTGTTTAATAGTTTTTGATGGATTGAAGATTTAAACAGTATGACCTATCTTGAGATGTTTTTTTTTGTGAAGTGCTATTAAGGAATTAGTTGTGCTAAAACTAAAGTTTTTGAGAGTACAAGTAGGTGGGTGAGTTACCAAGAGTGTTTCGATTATGTCTAGGTGAAGTCAGTGGTAGTTTATAGCGTGTGAGTTATTGCAAGATTAGATGTTATTCATAATATAGGTAATGAGTTTGAAGTATGGGATATCGGATAGAAGTTATAAGCGCTCTCGTTGGTTGGCCGGGAAGGACTTGGGCCTTTTGGAGATGTTCCTTATCTTCAGGAGAGACAGGTGTATTTTAGGATGATGCTACGTGTTTTCAAATTGGGGCCTAGAGGTTGATTAGTACTGGTTTCCATCATCAATTAATAGATGTATTTTTGCGGAATGTTGGTTTTCATTTAGGGCAGCGATGGCCAATTGAGGAACGAGTGGAGATTTATGGTTTTTTTTTAGGTATATGATTTTCTATGGAAAGGTGGTAAAGCTTTTCTTGTGATTAGGTGTGGATTGAGCTTATACTTCATGATATTAATTTTTGAGGACATAGCCTTTATGTATGTTGGTGAGTTATCAGAGTGCGCGCGAAAGCATGATTTTTGGAGATTTTTAGAAATTCAAATTTTGTATCGATTTTGAGGAATTAGTAGTAATTCGGAGTTTTAATGGGAGATTAATCTTTTGGTCGTGCAAATTTTATTTATTGATGGTTAATTTCGGGAAGTGGCTATTAAGTTACCAAAGTTGGAATGGGATGAAAGTTTGGAAGGTAAAGTAGAGACGTCGTGGATATTAGCAATTTATGGTGTGAAGTTAATAACCATTGGTTTTGTTGGGAGTTGTCGATGTTATGTATCTCTCCTACATGTTCGTAGTTGTATCTTGTATTTGTTTGGCGTTGATGGTTGATCTTGCAAATTTTGAGGACGAAATTTGTTTTTAAGGGGGGAGGATGTGATGACCTGTTTTTATGTGTATTTTCATTGAAGGTGCTTTTTAATTTATTTAACATAATAGTTCTTTTATTTTAAATTATTGTATTTTAAATTGATTTTAATTTATTTGATGTTGTTTTTAATTTATTTAGTCGTTTTATGGTTTTTAAAATCGTTTTCGATGGATCAGTTTTGGTTTCCGGAGTGAGGACTGGACCTCATTTCTTTTCCCCCATCTTTTCTTTTTCTTTTCTCTTTTTCCTTTTTCTTTTTCCTTTTTCCTTCTTTTTCTTTCTCTTTCTTTCTTTTCTTCTTCTTTCTTCTCCTTTCTCTCCCGCGTACGCCGAACAGCCTCTTTTTCTCCTTCTCGTCGCCGCCCCTTTGACCGCCCAGTTCTTCGCCGTCCGGCCACTGTTTAGTGCACCGCCACCACCATTCTCTTCCCCTTCCACTAGAGATCATCCCCACCAATTTTCAGAGCCATCGGACCAGCCGTTAGCCACCGCGAGCCGCCAGAAGTAATTGAACCTGTTCTGTTTTTGCCCCTGTCGCCGGTTGCTTTCGCAGCCCAGAACCGCCGCTCGCTGGCAGCGTGGCCTACACCACCCACCCAGTTTTCTTCCCCTCTCACAGGTGAACATCCCCACCAAGTTTCACCTCCATCCGAGCCACCGTTAGCCACCACGAGCTCCACCAAGCCACACGGTTTTTCACCGATTCCGGCACCGTCGCACCACCTTCGGCCACCATCTCTTCACAGCTTCTTCCCCCACCTCTTGCCGACCTAACCCACCCATTTCCGGCCTCGATCCATTGCCGGAGCAGCTCCCACGAGCTCAACTCCGTTCAGCCCCTTTTTGGCCTTCGACCGCCATTTCCACCACCACCCACGACCAAAACTCATTTCCTTTAGCCTCATAAATATCTCAAGACCATTCCCTATCAATTTCGTGCCTTCGTTGGTCCCCGTTCGAAAGTGGGTAATTTATTACCCACGGCCACAGTGCAAATTACACTGTTACGTTGCTTTTCCTGTGCCGTTTGTAATGCCGGGAGCTTTCAAAAAATACCATATAGCACTGTAAGTATTTTCCAAACCCTAATTTTAGATTTAAATATATTTTTCTCTTTCAATAATTAATTATTGTTGGTTGGCTGATTCCGGACTGAGTCCGAGGAGTTTGGAGGTCGGATGGATTGAGGACGGAGTGCTTGGTTTTGCTTGTTTGTGTTTGCTTGATTTTTTGAGCCAGGAGGCGTGAATTGCATATTGTGTTTATGTGCATATTGATTTAATCGAAAAAATTCCGTTTTATTGGTGTATATGGTTTTGGGTGCGTGTGTCTCACGAGCCCAAGCCGGAATGGGTTATTATCTCGGTGGAGCTCCTCTGGTCACTCGGGAGTGGATAAAACTGAGTGACATCCCCTGGGTTGTCGCAGGGCGATGACCGGATCGCACGATACAGTAACGCTATCGTGTCGACTCCGTGGTCCCTAGAGTGGCGGGGACTAGAGGATGGCCTGGCCACGTTCGCGCGGGGCGCGATTCTGGGCATCGCTCGTTTAGGTGTCACATGCGTAGTCGTTACCTTCGGTGTGGCACAGAGTCAGGGTGTGCCGGTGATCCCTAGGGGAGATCATGGTGCATGCATAACCGGATTGTTTTTATGGTTTTCGGATGTGGGCCATTTTATGGGAAAATGGCGATGTTGGGTTTTCGAGGCTTTTGATCCATTTTCTGGGAAAATGGTGGTTTGGGCCATTATCTAGGATAATGGCGAGGCTTGGTTTTAAGGATATGTTTTTGTGGGCCAAATGGGTTTTTGGCGTGCGTGGAAAAATATGATTTTATGGGTTTTGTGCATTGGCATCCTTTCATGTATATTGTTTGAGTTTTATATGTTTTTATCTAGTGGTGTTTGGAGTTTACTTACCTGCGGCACCATTTTTGGTACCGTAGATTTTGGTGCAGAGATCGAGGATGAGGAGGAGGAGGCTGAGCCCGAGGATGCGGCTCCGCCGGGGTGCTGAAGTTAAAGTTTAAACTTTGTTGTTTGGTTTAAAAATAATATTTGTATCTTGTAATATTTTATTATGTAAGTTTTGAACAGCTTTGTATTAAACAAGAAAAATTTTGGTACTTAGTTATTGACTTGCTTTTCGCTGCGTATTTTTCGTGCACATTCGTCGCTTATACACACACTTGGCACACGTCGATAGGATGATGACCCGTGATGTCATCATCCGGACGTCTCGATTTTCCCGAGTTCATGCGTGGGAATTTGGGGGCGTCACAATAAATTTTTTTAACAAAGGATAATGCTAGGACCACCAAGAAAACCAACCCATCGAGCAATTGTACCGACAGTGCAATTTGTTTTTTTTTTGGAAGCATTTTATATATATATTTTAAATACAAAAAATAAAATAAAAAACACAAAAATAAAAAATAAACAAACACAAATCCTAGAAAATAAAAAATAAAAATAAAATAATTCTGTAAAAACCCACAGCTGAATTCACCATTCCGTTGTGGTAATCAAAACCAAAAAGCATAGTTAAAGGCCTTGGATGTTAGTGTCATATGCAGAGTCAAAAGTAACAATCTCATCAAAATGGGCATAATCAATTATCATTTGAGCTTAGTATATTTGTTTATATAAGTTATTTTTCATATCTGGAGACTTGGGTAAATAAAGATGATTTTCTTTTGCAAGATAAGGGAACCTAATATTTACCTGTTAAGACAAGGAATAATAATCTGTGCGATCATCAGAAAATAAGAGAATGTATCATCTTTGATAACGAGTCCGACTCCAATCGTGGCACTCTAGAGTCTAGACTAAAGATTTCCTACAAACATTTATGATTGCTGTGACACAGACACTTGAGCATTGAATTGTCAGCCTTTGATTTTCAACCAGTATAAAAACCAATCCTCTCATCTTTGGGAATCACAATACTAGGGAAATTCACATTTGCAAGGATCCATTCCAATCTGAAAAAAGTAAAAGTAATTAGTTCATACGGGAGAAAACAGGAACAAAAAATTGAAAGGAAATTGGCATATACATTGAAATCAAATGGGTTAAAAGGAATGGTAGATACAAGTCTAGGACATATAAGTCTCGTACACTCCATTTGGAAAAAAAAAAAAAATTTGAGACTCGCCATCAAAAATGGATTTTTTAGGTGGGTCCCACTTTTCTTTTCCAGAAGGCCTGCATGGGGATGGCCTAGGATTGAACAAATCATTTTTCAAAATAAAAATTCTATTCATCATCCCACACACCACACATCCTACTTTTTTTTCTCTTACCAAATATGTGGTATATGGATGATGTGTATAATAATTCAATTAGTTTAAGAAGAATAAAATAAAAATTGTTGAGGGAAAAATGAGCGTATTGGCATATTCTTGTGAAAACCTATGTAAAATAGTGTTGTAACATGTGTTGTTGTGGAAAGGCTTGAAGCGTGCTTGAAGTGTGCCCGTTATTGGTCAGAACACGTGACTTCGCTCGACCCTCGCTCAACAGGGTGCTCGAGCGAACTTAGGTAGATTGCACCACTCGACCCTCGCTCGACATGCAGCTCGAGCGAATTTAAGCAGATTGCACCACTTGACCCTCGCTCGATACTGAGCTCGAGCGAACTTAGGCAGAGTCAACCGCTCAACCCTCGCTCGACACTGAGCTCGAGCGAAACCAGACAGAGTGTGTTGCTCGAACTCACTCGACTTTGAGCTCGAGCGAACTCAGGCAGATTTTGGCGCTCGACCTTCGCTCGAGCCAATGTTCCAGATCTCTTACAATGTAGGGTTTTGAAGCACCTCATTTGATGGGAACTATAAATAGAACAACTTAACTTCTGTTCTAAGTGTGGAGAATCAGAGCAAAAACCCTCAGGGCCTCCAAGAACTTCTTAGAGCAAACTCTCTCCCATGTGGTTGATTCTCTCTTGGATAAACATTTATCCACCACAACACATTCAAAATCAACTCTTACTTGAGTCCATTGAAGTGGACATTTTTTATGGCCGGAAGAGTCCAGAGCTGCTATTGATGCAGAGATCGAGAGGTTCTCGTGGGAAACTATAGGAAGGTCAGAGTTCCGACACTACATGCGTGTAGAGATCGAGTGGGTCACTCGTGGTGTTGCAAGCCAAGTTTAGCTACTACAAAGGTTTTGTGAGTGTCTCTAAATTGGTTGTAATGAACTAAAATTTCTATAGTGGATTTGAGGTGGTGTCTTACACCCAGAGTGGTTTTAGATTTTGAAGATGTTCTTCAAATGAGTTTCCACTCCGTGATCAAAATCATGTGTTGATTATTTGTGTTATTTGATTCATTTATTAACTGCTTGTTTGTCTAATTTTCAAAATGCCATAAAAATTGGATTACACCTATTCACCCCTCCTCTAGGTGTAGTGTTGTGTAGAACCACTGTTTTTTCAAAAATAAATGTGATATGTGATATGTCGAGTTGATGAGTCACAAAGCTCTTTTCAAAATAAATAGGTTAATTCATTTGGCAGCAAATGAGTTAAAATAGTAATTCCAAAGCCCTTACGAAAAGTGAAAGACACCCTCCTTGAACCCCTCCTGATCATGCTGTCATTTACCAAATCAATATGTAAACAAAAGATTATCGACTTGCCATCAAGTAAGTGTATAAAAAATTGAGAGAGAGAGAGACAGTTATTCAATCTGATCCAATAGTTTCTCCTAAGCAATTACAAACTATATTAACTTTACAAAAAGAGGCTCACAAGGGGGGTGCAAGAGGGGCCTGAACAGAACCCATAACCAATGCACGAAAATAGTTGCGCATATAGCTCAAACTAAAATTTTGAAACATGGGGCCAAAGGATCAAATCAAGAAATTTCTCACAAGCTAAAGGAAAGAGGCCAGCTAGAGCAGCAGTGGTGCCAATGGCAATAGCCACAAAAGGCATAAGACAATACTGCTGGAGGAGGTTACAGACAAGGTATACTGGGGTAGCCTTTTCACTCCATGGGAGGGTTGTTGCACTTTAAGGGAGCCAACAAAAAACGGCTGAAGTGTCATCAAATGCATCGAATGAGTGGTAAGAAGTGACCTTCCATCTGGGCTCATTAAAAGACTACCAAGCAGCCACCTAGATGTATTGTTGACGGTAAATCTTGTTGGCAAGGGGAAGAACATGCACAAATCGTCAAGACAATTTCTGTTGAGATGATGTAGGAGTTCCACAAGTGTCGATGGCCAAGCATGGGGCAAGGATGCACATAAAAAGACTCAATCCAGTAGAGAAAAGGCTGGGATCAAGCCCAAGGAGGCGCAAGATCAGCGAAATTGGCTAGGGATATATCTGATGGAGAAAAAAAGTGAAGAAGAAAAAGGACTAAAAGGAAGGGTTGAAGAGAAGGGAAAGTGAGAAGAGAGGTAAGGAAAAGGGAAGAGGAGGGAGAGGGAAGGAAGGGAGGGCGGTTGGGGCCATGCAGAAAACATATGGTGTAGGTACCTTACAAAGTGGGTGGGGGGAGAGATAGGTACTCTCAAGAAAAAGCTCTTAAAATTGAAATAGCAACATTTCATTTACTTGGCTCCAGTACTATGATCTAATAGTATTTACACAATCACAAAATAAGACTTCAACTGAATTAGAAACATATGAGAACTCATTATGTCATTAAATAAGCAAAAAAAAAAAAATCCATTTCATTATATACAAATTATAAAAGCTCAGGGTGGCAAGCAAAACACTCAGTCAGATTTAACTAAACTATTTAATTGACTCAAAAATAAAATATTTCATTAATGTAATTCAATAGATATTTTTTTTGGTAATTAATAAGAGAATTTATTACCAAGAATAGGCACAACTCAAGTATATAGGAAGTATACAAAGGAAATGCCTACTACAGTCTAGGAGCAGGAAAAAGACTCAGTACATTATCATCATCCCTTACAAAAATCATAGTCGACAAACACAAAGTACAAAAGAAAAAATTTTGAAGTTCTTCGAGAGAACGCTATTTGTCTTCCAAACATCTCACATTTCTTTCTATTCAAATACACGACATTAAACACAAAGGAATCATATTCCATCTAGCAGATATGTCCCACCATGTTATGAAATTGTCCCACCAAGTTATGAAATTAATCTATACTCAATGTGCCCTTGAATCGACAACCCATCGGATGAGGGACATGGAATGAGATGATTAGAAGGTTATCTTTGGACAAAATACTTCTTTGTTTTACTCTCATTCTGACGTATTAATTCAATATCTATTGGCCCAATTATCATTATATCTCACATTATCATTCATCAAAAGATTATATAAATAAACTAACTACAATTCCAAGATTTGTTTTCTCAAAAATGCACATCAATTTCAAATTTTAGTAATATATAACAAGTAGATGACCTAAAGTCAATATAATATACATTGTAGCAGATAAAGGTGCTAGAAAGAAAATAATGGATGGAGGCAACATTTGTTGCAATATCTTTGAACTTAGTCATAAGATCATTTCACATATTAGGTATAGCCACATTGTGCACAAACTTCCAGGAGTTCTAGTAGCCAAAAAAATGGAAAACATACTTCATAGCAAAATTCATGGCCATAATGCTAAACCCTTCTTTTGGCAAGACTTTTCTAGGGCATAGCATCAACAGCTGCAAGCAATTCCTGAAAAACAAGAAATGTAACATAAAGAGTATAGTGAAAGCGAAAAGCTTACATGCAAATGATGCAACATTTACCCATATAGGATTAGAAGCTTAAGTTCAGAAGACTGAATAGTGCAAGAATAAAGTCATGCAACGGAAGACAGTTACCTAACCTCCTCTTCTTTGATACTGACAAAGTCTTGCAATAAGTAAAGGGCCAAAGGCCAAGAATGTTGAACTCGGAATCTATCAACAATACTGGAACTGAGTCATTAACCTACCCCTGGCCTAGCTAAAGGCAAGCAACTTTGTCAATCTATAAGACACAAATAGATAATGGATACTGCAGCTTGTGTATGATAAAAGATAATGTGTTCCATTGAGCCATTAACGATCTACTCGTACACGAATGAATCAATAGTATACCTATAAAAGGCTCCCAATAAATACACAATGTTCCTGGCTACTTGTCTAGATTTCAACAAGGAATTCAAATATCAAGTCTATTTAAGAAAAATTTCAAGTTATCTGCTTAAGAGACAATAATTAAGCAATGGCCAACCAAATCGTACAAATCTCGTGTGAGAAAACACCAATTATCACATCTAGGACTGTACACTAGTTTTAGTATGAATTTAGATATTTTTCTTTTGCTTTTTTCTTTTTGCCATAGTGTGCTATAGCAGAATATGAATATAGATATTATGTCCAAATTCATTGTAAGAAGCAAAAAGTAAAACAATGCAAGATAACAGAAAATGAACCCAGAAACGACCTTTGGAGCAAATCATGAGACATAATCATTCAAGTTTAGCCTAAAAACATTATATTGAAAATTTCTTTCATTGGCACCCGGTGTCCAAGAACAAAAAATTATATTGAAAATTTCTTTCATTGGCACCAGGTGTCCAAGAACAGCATCCCGACTAATCTCGGTGGTGCAAAGGCCTTGGGAAGGAGTTTTCCGCAAGTGCACTTTGAGTAATTCAAGAAGAAAAATCTTTCATCCAATGTCCCTTAGAGATTGTTTGCACCAAAGGGAATTTGAACCTTAGATTTGGGGGGAGCATACCCCCAAGCCCAAGGCCTTTACCACTTGAGTCAACCCCTAGGGGTTTATATTAATTTTTATTATTATTATTAATAAGGGATTTATTACCAAGAATAGGCAAATCCCAAGTACACAAGAGGTATGCAGGAGGAAATACCTACATACACTAACTAAAAAAGACTAAATTAAATTCAGAAATTCTTCTCCAACTTTTCCATTCAATATAATAGCCTTAGCCCACAAACACAATTGGTTTTATACTGACAATTATCAGAATCATTATAAATATTTAAGCTAGGGAAAAACATTACCACATACCGTCAATTGATCCAAAACTATATTGGTAGAATCATCAAGATTCAGAAACAATGAGATCCTTTCAAGAATGAGGGAAACGAATGAGGGAAGTTCACCTAATTTCCATCTCGTATTAACATTCCTCGTCTTTACTGCCAAAAGTGGGGGTGGGGAGAGGGAAATAGAAAATTAAAAGAAGGAAATCAAAAAAATATTCCATGATCGGTTGACATTCATATCCTACTTGAGAAAAAAGGATCTAAGAGTTGAAAGTTTCACTAAGAGTTAAGAGGTCGTAAAATCATTCTCAATACGGGAACAAGAATAACACCACCACAAAAATTGAAATATTATTATCAATAAAAATAATATTGTATAATATATTTATACAAGATTTACAGCTGTGTCTATCCTTGTTAACAAAACTCAGATTGATAACATGAGATCACAATTTATAGTTTCAAAATAAAAGAGGCCAAGAAATTTGACTTCCCACACTACAAGAGATATGATTTTTTGAGACAAAAAATTTTGTCTCAAAAAATGGAAATTTCGTCCCTAAAATTTTTGGGAGACGAAAAAATTTCATCTCTATTTTGTCTCAAAAAGGTTGTCTCAGAAAATTGATTTTCATCTCCGAAAAGTATTTTTAGGGACGAAATTAGGCGGAACCAGTTGAAACCGTTCGAACGGAAAATTTTTTCTGAGATAAAAAAATGTCGTCTCAGAATCAAGTTCGAACGAAAATATTTTTGTTTGAGCAACATGAAATGTTAATTCGAACCAATAAACATATCTGACCAAGTACTTTCGAACAAACAAGTTCGTAAGTGACTTTAGTTCGAAGAAAAATATTAACGGTTCGAACAAATAATCTATTTACAGAAATCTTCTGTTCGAACGGACTTTTAGAAATGAATTTATTCGAATGAGTATTTAGTTGTTCGAACGAACGCATGGATTGTATTTCCCGGTAAGTTCGAATGGGTATATTTTTGTTCGAATGAGAATTTTTTGGTTCGAATGGATATGTTTTTGTTCGAATGTATGCATAAATGGTAATTTACCATTTGAACAGAATTGATCAAACAAAATGAAATTAATACTAATACAAATTGTAATCTATATACATCAAATTGTAATCTATATACATCAATTTTTCAAATGTTTACAAACATCATAAATACTAGTGGTATAGGGTTTTGAAAAATGTTTACAAACATCACAAATGTATTTATGATGTTTACAAACATCATAAACATCATAAATACATTTTTCATTTTTCAAATGAAAAATGTTTACAAACATTTTTCAAATGTTTTCAAATGAATTATGATTGTGGTGGTAGTAGTGGTATAGGGTTTTGGGACATCATTAATTGAAATTGTTCAAACATTTTTTGGTTATTTAATTGTAGCCTCTCTTCTAATCTTGCTTCTAAATCCGTTGCTTGATCTAATCAGGTCAGCAACTCTTTTTCCTTCGATCTCAATCGTTCTATCTCAAGTGCAGCTTCCTCTAATTTTTTAGTCTTGTCGTCATTCAATCTGACTTTAGAAGATGATGAAGATGTTGAGGATGGCTTCACGCAATGTCCTAAGCCCCTCAAATATCCAGAACGTGATCCGAGAACTTGAGAAAAGATTTGAGTATCGTTGACAGATGATTCATCAGATAGATCCGCAACAGTGTCTGTAAGAGATATCATCTTGTCCTGGAAAAAGAAAAACATTAAAATTAGTATATGTAACAAAAATATATTTAGACAATGAAATTAAATAAACTTAAACTTACATAATTTGCCTCTGCCTCAGGATTGCTCCAAACACCATCACGATTTTTATGTGCTTTAGCATATAATTGGGTCAGATCATAATCAGTAGGATTTTCTTCTTGCTGCAAAATGAAAATTAATATCATAATTTATACGAAAAAACTGTATATATTAAGATTTAATGGAGACAATAAGAACTAACCATTTTTTTTTTTTACAACTGATGAAAAGATCGAGAACCCGCGTGATGGTGTATCGTTAAATTTGATCTATTTGCTTTGTTCACTGTACTCCATTTCTAAAAAAAAGTATTATAATTTTTATTTAATACATCTATTATATATTATTAAAAAAAGATAGTAGCGAAATTACTTGATAAGTAGGATTTTCAAACAGATCACAAACTTTCTCCCATTCGTTTGGTGGCATTGCTTGGAATGGATTTTGACGCGCCTCTATCGTAGTACTGAACTTCTGATAGTGTGCATGGCATCGACCTTTGTACCTTCGGAATGCATTCGACATGAGTTCTTCAATCGTTAGTCGATCCTCTCGCATTTAAATAAAAATGTTATACAAAGTAACTTATTACCAGACAACGATTTTTGATGTGGTCTTTCACATCTTGGGGAACTTTAGCCCAGGAGGATATAGCCATCGGTGCATACGTGCGAGTAAGTGTACCAACATAAAAAGCAAGCCAAGCTGCTGAATCCCCAGAGCCACTGGTGTGATCATCAGATATATCAACTTTAATTTTACCCACTTTCCTTACTTTTTCTATGCAGACACCCCTTGTAATGCCTCTAACTCGGCGCTGGTTTACAATAGCTATATATAAAAAAATTAAAGCATATATTTTAATTAAATTAATTTTATTTGAAAGATATACAGTGAAAAATACCTTGTTCTGGTTCTGGTGACGGTGGCCCACCATTGTTGGCAAGTGAAGCACACGGGGATTCGCTAAGTGGTGGGGATGGCTCACTTGTTCTTTTGCGTTTAGGAGGCATATCTATTTGAAATTATAATAAATTATTATTCGAACAAAATACATGAAATATTTTTATAAGAATTTTACCTACACAAATATCTGTTTGAAAATCATTCGGTATCAGTATTGTTGGACCAATCGCTCTCATCCTCAGTAGACACTTCAGTTGATTCATGTTCTTCCGACATGTCACCTTCAATTACTTCGGGTTGAACATCTTCTCTGTGCAATGGGACCATGTCATAATGGCTTAGATCAACAAATAGATTGATGCCTAATTCATTTTCTTGATATGCTTCTTCATGGTCTGGACTATCAACTTCTTCATATGGTTAGTCTGCCTCTAGAATATAATTATATACATTTCTTGGTGTAAATTTCTCGACTATTCTCCATGGATTTCCGAACTCTGGATCATCTAAATAAAAAACTTGATTTGCTTGGCATGCGAGAACAAATGGGTCATCCTCATACCATTTGCGAGATGTATTGACACTTATAAACTATTTATCCTTACGCACTCCCAACCTAGGATTTGAGACATCCCACCAATTACATTTAAATAACCAGACCATATATCCCCCCACATACTTTAATGCTATGATATCTTCCACAATTCCGTAAAAATCAATATTATCATCCCCATGGCTTCCTTCGACAACAACCCCACAATTTTGAGTTTTCCTATATCGTTTTATGTTTGCTGTGTGAAATCTATATCCACACACCAAACATCCTGAATATTGGATAGCCCGCTTAGACGAACCACATGCCAAAGCATATACTTCTGGTGAGATTTCACCCGAATGTTCATTATATTTCGATGCAACCTACATAAATAAATTTTATTCTACTTATATCAATATCATATATAAATATGATGACACCTACAAATTAAATAAAGTTTAAAATACTTTCAAGCATAATTTTTTCCCAAATAATGCCGTATGTTCAAACCATGAGGCAAATTCTTCTTCATGCGTCTTTTCTACGTCAGTCACACCATTCGTGCGAAGTAGTTGTATATGTTCGTTGCATATGTCAATCTGAGTTATTAATTTGTATCAATATATACTATATTATTAGAAATGCACTTAATACTACTACCAGATTAGATGATCATCACGAACCTCAAATACTGTTCAATCTCTTCACAATTATTTAAGACATACCATCGAGCTCTTTCAAACTCTCGCCCACATAGGTCATAGCCCCCTTGTGCACCTATAGGACGTACTTTCTAGGAAAACACGGTAAATGCTGACGAAACTCCCATTTGTCCACCTTCATAATTTCGATCCGGTCTCGTAAATCTAGTATCAACCCCATGAAAATACATTGAACAAAATGTATGCCACTCATTATGAATATATGACTCTGCGATCGATCCTTCCGAACGAGCCTTATTCCCCACAGATTGCTTAAGTTTTCCTAAAAACCGTTCAATATGATACATCCATCTATATTGAACGGGGCCAGCAACTAAAGCCTCACGAGGGAGATGCACAGCCAAATGCACCATTACATCAAAGAATGAGGGCGGGTACAAACTCTCCGATTTACACAATATCAATGCAATGTCAGCTTCCATTTTTAATAAGGCATCAACTTTCAACGTTCTATTGCAAATATTTCTGAAAAATTGCCCTAATTCTGTGATAGCTGTACGAACATCTGGAGTAAGCTTTCCGCGCACACCAACTGGCAACAATCACTGTAAAAATATATGGCAGTCGTGACTTTTTAGACCAGTTATCTTCCAATCACGAGGTCGGACACATCTTGACATGTTCGAAGCATAACCATCGGGTAATTTGATTGTCATGAACCAATCATAGAATTTCTTTCTCTCATCACTTGAAAGTGTATACCATCCAAGGGGCATATAAGCTGATGACCCAGAATCTTGCAAATGCAACTCTGATCTGATTCCCAACTCTTTCAAATCTTTACGAGAGTTGACTGTATCTTTTGTTTTTCCTTGTATTGATATCAGGGTACCCAAAATATTCTCACATATATTATTTTCAATGTGCATTACGTCTAGATTGTGATGCAGTGTTAAGGTAGACCAGTATGGCAACTCAAAAAAAATACTTTTTTTGGTCCAATTCAATTCCACTGCTTGTCTTTTCCTCTTTCGGCATCTTGCATTCTTTCCAAATCTGTTGTCTTGGACATCTGCCAATTGAGTGAGACTATCACTGCCAGAATACTCTGGCGGTGATGACCTACGATCAACCGTTCCATCAAACATTACCCTATTGTTTTGCCATCTATGATCATGAGGTAGATATCGACGGTGTCCCATGAAACATAATTTCCGGCCATTCGTTAACCATTGAGACTGTGTATCTTTGTTACAAACAGGACAAGCCATTTTTTCCTTTGTGCTCCACCCAGACAAGTTCCCGAATGCCGGAAAATCATTTATTGTCCAAAGTACTGCAGCATGCATTTTGAATTCACGCACATCGGCCACATCATATGTATTGACACCCTGTTCCCACAACTCTTTCAACTCTTCCATCATTGGCTGCAAATATACATCTATTTCATTTCCTGGTGACCTTGGCCCTGGAATCAATAGAGTCATCATAAAATAAGGATCCTTCATACACTTCCATGGTGGCAAATTATAAGGCATTACTATGACAGGCCAAGTGCTATGAGAAGTGCTCATGTTGCCAAATGGATTAAAGCCATCAATTGCTAAACCAAGACGTACATTGCGAGGTTCTTTAGCAAACCATGGATACTCGTCATCAAATTTCTTCAATTGTAAGGAATCTGCAGGATGAGCAAGAAATTGAACATTTTGAACTCTCTCTGTGTGATGCCAAGTCATATCTTTCGCAGTCATCCGGGAAGTAAATAATCTTTGAAGTCAAGGAATAAGCGGAAAATGTCTTAGCACTTTCTGGGGTACATTACGCTTATCTGATGTCCATCTTGACTCAAGACACACCGGACATGATTCACATTCTGCATATTGCTTCCAAAAGAGAACACAATCATTCTTACATGCATGGATGATATTATAATCAAATCCTAACCTCGCTTCAATTTCCTCGCTTCATAAAAATTTTGAGGTACTACGTTATCCTCTGGCAGAGCCTCTTTAAATAATTCAAGCAGCATATCGATAGCCTTTGCAGAAATACGACAAATAGACTTTATATGGAGCAACCTGACAGTAAATGACAACTTGCTATGACGAGTGCACCCTTCGTACAATTCTCGTTGTGCATCCTCCCACAATGATCCGAAGTCTTTATTTCCCTCAAATGACTGGGTAGATGTTCCTTCTCCAACCCTGGCACCAAATATGCCTGCGCCAAGATCTCCTAACATTTCAGTCATATCTTATTCATTATCATAACTATCATCAGAAATATCAACATTTATGTCCTCCGTGTCGATCTCATTACATTCATCCATCTGGTTGAGATGACTGCCAAATCTAACTCCTTGGAGAAATGGTTCTCCATGTAAAACCCAATGTGAATATTTAGAATCAATTCCATTTATGAATAAATGATCCTTCACAGCTGTCATATTATATGAACTAAGGTTTTGCACTTCTTACATGGGCATCTTATAAATCCTCGACTATCAACACTCCCACAAACAAATTCTAAGAAAGACTTCACCCCTTGTGCATATTGCTTATAGTCTCGACGAAGTCTATCTTCCAACAACATCCAACTTTTATCCATCTATAAAAGAAAACCACAATCATGGGATAAACACTATCATTCAACTATTACAATACATGTGTTTAATTACCCTGTACTTTTAAGGTAGTTGGTCCTATCTCATTCGAGAGACTATCATCTATATCGCATATATACTCAGTCCAAAACTCGTACGTTAGTAAAAATTTCGGCAGCATTTCCCTACAATTCTCCAAGTATGCTAGTCACGATAAGTCGTCGACTATATTCATGAGCCGAGAAACTTATGAACTACATACTCGAAGAATGTAGGAAAATGCTAAACCAAAATTTAAATTGACTAACACAGGAGTTTTAACTAAGTATATATGCCATATAGATGATAGAATCCCAAACTGTCCACTTTGGACAATTCAAGAGTTATACCCAAATATTCTTTAAGAGAATATTTGGCCACAACTCTCGAACGGGTCTAAGCTTTAACTGTATGTAAAATAACTACAAAATCCAAACACTCAGTAGTAAACATAACAAGCATACATCACAAATACATGGGAAGATTACATTACAAGTATACATGATGGGCCATTAAAGATTTTGAAATATTTAACACTTGAGTACTTACTTATGTTCAAATATTTAATTATAATTTTTTAATTAAATATCTTATTATAATATTTGGAGTATTAAGCTATTTAATTAGTGTACTTAGATATAATTAATTATACATTATGTATTAATCATCTTATTACTTTAGTACTTAAATAACTTCACATATTTAATTATAATTTTTTAATTAAATATCTTATTATTATATTTGGAGTATTAAGCTATTTAATTAAACACTATCATAGATATAATTAATTATACATTATGTATTAATCATCTTAATTAATACTTGAGTACTTACTTATGTTCAAATATTTAATTATAATTTTTTAATTAAATATCTTATTATTATATTTGGAGTATTAAGCTATTTAATTAAACACTATCATAGATATAATTAATTATACATGATGTATTAATCATCTTAATTAATACTTGAGTACTTACTTATGTTCAAATATTTAATTAACTATCTTATTATTATATTTGGAGCATTAACTGCTATTTAATTATCACTGCAAATAATAAGTATTTAATTGATACTGTTCGAACAAACACTCTATAAGTTCGAATGGAACGCTGATCGAGTTATATTCTGTGATGACCCGCTTTTGCATGTATTTTCACTGAAGGGTTGTTTTTATTTTAATTAATATATTAGTTTATTTATTTTAATTTATTGCGTTTTAAAATTTGGTTTTTATTTGTTGGATGTTGTGTTTCATTTATTTAATTGTTTTACGGTTTTTAATCTCGTTCTCGGCGGATTTGTTTTGTTGTCCGGAGTGAGGATTGGACCTCATTTCTTCCTACATCTCTGTTTCCCTTTTTTCCTTTTTCTCTTTTTCTCTTTTCTTTTTCTTCTTTCTTTTTCTTTTTCTTTTTTCTTTCTTTTCTTTTTTCTTCTTCCTTTTCTTTTTCTTCTTCCCGCGTCCCGTTCGTCTCTCTCTCTCTCCTCTCCCACGCCGGAGCTGTCTTTTGCCCAGACCCACCGCCTCTGGCCATCGTGCGGCACACCACCCCCACCAAAACCTTCCCCTCCCTCTGGCGCACCACCCCACCGAACCTCAGCCCCATCCGGCCAGCCGTTTGGCCGGAAAACGCCCAAGAAGCCCCACGGTTTTTGCCCCGATCCGCTGCCGTCGCTCCACCTCCGGCCACCACCTCTTCACCACTTCATCACCGGTTCCTTGCCGTCCTAACCCACCCATTTCCGGCCCCTAATAGCCACCGGAATAGCTCCCACGAGCTAGCTTTCCATTTTGGGAAATCCGGCCTCCCTCCACCGTTTTCGCAGCCACACACGGCCAAACTTCACTTCCAATAGCTTCATAATCATCCTTAGACCATTCCCTATCAATCCCAAGCCTTGGTTTGTCCCCGTTCAAAAGTGGGTATTTTACAACCCACGGCCACAGTGAATTTTCACTGTTACCGTTTGCAACACCGCAAGCTTTCTAAAAATACCGTATAGTGCTGTAAGTATTTTCCAAACCCTACTTTCAGATTTAAATATATTTTGCTCATTCAATATTTATTTATCTGTTGGTTGGCTGATTCCGGACTAAGTCCGAGGAGTTCGGGGGTCGGATGGATGGAGGACGGAGTTGCTTGTTTTATTGATTTATGTTGGTTGGTTATTTTTGTGCACTGATATAGCATTTACATGGTGCATGCACGTGTGTTTTTATTTAATTGAGAAAAGCTTGTTTATTGGTGTAAGTGGACTTACGGGTGCGTGTGTATCACGACCCCAAGCCGGGATGGGGTATTATCTCGGTGGAGCTCCTCTGGTCACTCGGGAGCGGAATAAACTGAGTGACGTCCCTTGAGTTGTCGCTGGGCAACGACGGGAGCGGGGGCTAGGGGATGCTTGGCTACGAACGCGTGGGGCGCGGAACTGGGCATCGCTCGTTAGGTGTCACATGCGTGGTCGTAACCTGCGGTGTGGCACTGGAGCCAGGGTGTGCGGATGACCCCTAGGGGAGGTCATGGTGCATACGGTTTAATTGGATAATGGTTTGAGATGGATATGGGCCAAATGTGACTTTTGGTGTGATATTTGGAAAAGATATATTTTTGGGCCAAATGGGATTTTTGGCGTGCGTGGTAAACATATGATTTTATGGGTTTTGCGCATTGGCATCACTTCATGCATATTGTTTGAGTTCTATATGTTTTTATCTGGTGGTGTTTGGATTTTACTTACCTGCGGTACCATTTTTGGTTCCGTAGATTTTGGTGCAGAGTACGAGGAGGAGGAGGAGGCTGAGTCCGAGGATGCGACTCCGCCGGAGTTTTGAGTTGGTTTATGTTTTGTATTTGGCTTTTGAACTGTATTTGTGTTATGTAATATTTTATTTATGTATGTTTTAAACCGCTTGTTTTATATTAAGAAAAATTTTGGTACTTAGTTATATGACTTTCGTTATCCGCTGCGTGTTCCTTCGTGCACATTTGTTGCTTTTGCACACACTTGGCACTCGTCGATAGGGTGGTGACCCGGGTTGTCATCATCCGAACGTCTCGATTTCCCCGTGTCCGTGCGTGGGGATTTGGGGGCATCACATATTCTGTTCGAAAAAATAAAAATACATTCGAACGGTATTCAGAGCGTTTGAATTAAACCAACCCAGAAACCAGTCACGAAACAGAGCACAAAACTGAACCACAAAACACAATTTTCACATTCATGATGCCATATTTCAATACAACACATTGAAAACTATATGAATATCCCTAAATATAATTATTAAACAACTTAGAAAACTAATAAAACTTACCTCTTGTACTAGCAATTCAAATGTCAGTCAATCCACAATACCTATATATACATAAAACACATTAAACTGTTGTTCTATCCCAACAAATAAATGCAAAAAATATTAAGATATTTGTAAAAGAAAATCAGAATGAAAAATACAAAAAAAAAAAACAACTTACCTCTTGTCCTTCTCCTTTCTCTCTCAAGAATCTCTTCTCTCTCAATGCTTTCAAGCTCTCTCTCTCCACAACACTCTCTCACAGCCTCTGCTACGCTCTCTCTCCTTTTCCCAATCTTCAATCAGAGTGAAAATGCAGTGAAAGGATCAGATTAATAATATGTGCATTTCCGTTTGAACTAAATTTTTATAAGTTCGAACGCGAAAATCCAAAAACCGCTAATTTTTCCCACAATTTTTTCCCATTCGAATTAATATTTTTCCAGTTCGAACAGAAAAAAGGAATATTCTCCAGCATATACCAATAACTTGGCGCGAATTTTCCCTCCAAACAAAAAAAATTCGTTCGAACATGAATTATCTCTATTCGAACTAACATTATATTAGTTCGAACAGATAATTAGAGAAATATATAACTATACACATAATACACCCAATATTATTATGTGTATATGTAAAAATTATATACACTATATAATACTAAGTGTCACTAATATCAGTATACTATGTTTCTTATCAATCTATAATATTAAGTATTTAAAATAGTATAATATTTTATTTACAATCACTAATAGTGTTATACTTATAAGTTAGTATCACTATAAGTATAATACTAAGTATCACTATAAGTATAATACTAAGTATCACTAACAGTATAATAGTAAGTGATATTAAAGTATAGATAGCATCAAAATATGAAAACTAATAATACTGTAATACTTTATAATATAGTCCAAGTACTTGGTTTATTATTAATATACAAACTAAATATATTAGAAATATGTTTTTTATACTTATAATTAATGCAACGTTTTACTATATACTTACTATATTTACTTTATAATGCAATGCTTTACACAATACTATTTTATACTCATCTAATGCATAATATATATACTATTACATATATATATACTAGTTACTTACAATATATATAAGTAACTAGTATAAAACTCTATACTATCTATATATAGTTATCTAATATATATTATATATACTAGTGAGAAATTTTTTATTAGTACTAATACTAGTATTACTAATATAAAACGTATTGTTTTACCTCTTGTACTTATATATATTTTTATGAAGTATTATATAATTCAGTTGAACTTATACCCTTTTAATTCGAACTTATACCCTTTTAGTTCGAACTGATTATACTTCCGTTCGAATGAAATTACGTTATTTAAGCCGTGAATCAGTTTCTTCTCCATTCATTTCGTGCCTCCTTTCATTCAAACTTACTCTTCGATTCCTCCGCCGTTAGCAGCCACAACGCCGCCACCAACTCCGACCAACTCCTCAAATCTCCTAGAACAAGAGGTATGGGTTAAATGAGTTTTATTTTTATTAGTTTTTTGGTTAGTTTTGGGGGGGCCGGATTTTGAATCAATCCGGCCCCATTTTGTTGTTTTGGGGCCAAATGACACAACGTTAATCGGTAGAAATGATGGGAATTTACTCCTAAATCATTTCTACCGATTAAAATATTGGATTCCTTGTGAAAAATGAATGTGTCGGTTCGGGACTGAATCAACTCAGCCATGTCTGTTTGGCTCAGGTCCGTTCGAATGAATATAAATTTCATTCGAATTAAATTTAGGTTCATTCGAATGGAATATAATTTTATTCGAAAGGAGTTTAGGCTCATTCGAATGGAGTTATCTGAGGTCATTCGAATTAATTTTACGTTCATTCGAATGAATATAACTTAATTCGAATGGAATTAAAGGCCATTCGAATAAGCAGTTGTCAAACATGACAGCACAACATCATCATTCTTCTAATTCAATTTAATTAGATCACATATATATTTTATACATCAACAGTATACTAATGGCAAGCAGCAGCGGAAGAAAACGTTCCAGACCCCAGACAATCGAAAGTACCTCTGCAGCTCCTTCTCAACCGGCCGTCAGGCCTATACTAGTTGAGCAGGAGATCATTCTAGGTGACTTCCGTGACCTCACTTGGGAGGGGCAGAGCATACATGACATCATCACCGATCGTGGATGGACCCCGATCTATCGACAGAGGGGCACAGCATATCCTGAGATGGTCGGTGAGTTTTACCGTGCCATGGGTGAGCAGTCTGGTGATGCTCTATGTTATAACTTAGTAGTCTGGAGAGTGAGTATTATATTCTCTCCCCTCGTTATTGCTGAGTTTCTAGATTTGCGGCGAGAGCCCGGTCCCTATCCTGCAACAGCAGCAGCGAGAGCAGCGACTGCACCATCTGGAGAGGACACAACAGTCGCATCCTCATCGCCAACGCCGGATGTACAGACTGCAGAGTTGGATGCTAGCTCGGATGATAGTGAGAGCGGTGATGAGGTACCTGATGATGGTCTCACAGACGATCAAGTTCGTGACCTAGTGCGAGAACCTGAGGCTCCTCCATATGATGGCAGTAAAGTGATCCAACAGGCCGACTGTATAGCATTTTTCAGAATGCTTAATTTGATTGTTGGGTATAACATTGATCCGAAAAAACACAAGACTGATTTCGGGATCAAACGGGCTAGATTTTTGTTATGGTTAGCACAGGGGGAGCCGATTGATCTGGCATTATATTTCTTCCTCTGCATTCGCACAGAGTCACGCTATTCGGGTGGAGGTAGTCTACCATTTGCGCTTTTGATATCTAACCTTTTACTCCATTCAGGGGTTACAGTGACTTTGACTGAGCGGAGGTCGCCACAGATGGGGCCCGTTAACAAGATCACATTCGGTAAGAGCAAGGGTCACTTGTCGAAGACTCGTGCAGTCCTACAGGATCAACCTCCGACTACTGATCCAGCTTCTACTGCTGCTGCTCCTATTGAGAGACACCCTGCTGGGGCTACTCCGGATGAGGTACGAGCTATATTGGCAGAGCACCGCGACATTTTATTGAGGGACTTCATTCAGCCCATGATGGAGAAGCTTAAGGACCTAGAAGGATGCTTGCAAACTTTACAGGAGGATTTTGATTTATATAATAAATAAATATTGTTAGTAATTTTTTTACTTTTTTATGTTGTATAGAACGTCTAACTCATTTTGGAATGTAATTAATGCAGTATAGTTTTTATTTTTAGTGTTTGCTAGCCTATTTATTGTTAATTATATTTTCTTCTCATTATACTTAGTGTTCACGATAATTGAAAAAATGACACTATCTTTAAATTAATATTTACTTAACTAAAACATTTTTAAATTAATTACATAAAATTAATTTATGAATTTGTAAATATTTTAATTCATTGTAAATCATAATATATAATATATAAAACTTTTTATTTACTTTGGAAATGATAAAAAATTAATAGAAAAATTATGTATTCTTACAATTTTAACAATATATCTTTTCAATTAAATAATACCGTTCGAACACGTTAATACTCATTTGAACAAATAATATTACATTCGAATTAATTAATTTTCTGTTCGAATTAAATTTCATTAGTTCGAACGGTATAGATTTTTGGAGACGAACTAACTCGTCTCAGAATCTCCAGTTCGAACTACTATGTTTTAGTTCGAACGGATTTATAAGATTTTCCATGTTTTGAGATGAAAATTTCGTCTCAGAAAAGTACTTTTAGGGACAAAACTAAGAAATTTCGTCCCTAAAAATTAAATTTCTTGTAGTGCCATAAATGCCAAAGAAAACACATCCAATCTACAAATGGTAGACCCCACATGTAGACCAATTTGGAATTTCCCTAACAGTAATAACTTCTCTAGTTCTCATTTAAACATTGTTGTCTACTTTATAATTCTATTTTGCACCAATATAAGACCTTCTCGTCCTTAGTGACCATCATGTAAAATCTATTACAATTATTGGTCATAGAATATTTGAAAGAATACCAAGAAGCCTTAAACAGGTATATACAACAACTAGAGAGCACTACCACATGTTGATGTGAGAAGTTCTTGTGGCTTATTCTGGATTTCATGAAGACTCCATTATTATTCAATGTGTTTGAATTTGGTAAGTAATATATGCAAATTTGGTAAGTAAGATGTGCATAGAAGAATGTTAGTTACTTCAACAAAGCCCAAACCACTCAAGTTATCATACCCACACAGGATGGAAAAACTACAAGAAACATAGAAATAAAGTTCACGGGTACACTTAAGGATTAGGGAGCATCTTAAGATCGAACTGAAAATTCAATCACTGCATGTAGGTGGCTCTTTGAATGGAAACCCAGAAAATTATAACTCCATTTATGTCCCAGAAACCCCAAAAAAATTAAGAGAAGACAGATAGACCCAGAAAACGATTGGCTAAAACCAAGAACCTGTAATGGGCTCGTATTGTGACTGCTTCAGAATGATAAATTGCCACGAATGAGGAAGAGTTTCTAGATAGAAGAGGAAGGAAGAAGTAGAGAATCAGAGAGAAGGGAAACTGAGTATAAACTTGTGCATACCTTCTTCATTCATTCAAGTCTGTTTTTATAGTTGAGGATGATTACAAACGAAAGCATTTTACTACTTGTTACACCCTTTAACTTATAATGACGTCGCACCACTTAAGTCCACTCTTACAAAATAAACGGCAAGTTGTATGACATATTAACTACTAAGAGCATTGGCAATGGATTCTTTATCTTCATATGCAATATTACATCTTTTGAAAATTGATTTTGAATATGAAGAAAAATTCCTACATTGGATTATGTATTTTTTGACCAAATAATAAAAATATATTATTATTATTTTTTTACCTAAAATTCCTAAACACAGAAAAAAATAACCAAAATAACACAGAAAAAAAATCACCTTTTGGGTTACACGAAATCACCAACCAACACAGAAAAAAATAACACAAAATCAGGCCAAATAACATAGAAAAAAAAATCTCCATTTGGGGAGGAGAGAAAGAAGAGAAGAGAAAAGAGAGAGAGAAGAGAAAAAGGAAAAGAGAGAAAAAGATAGAAAGGAGAGAGCTGTTTGGGGAGGAGAGAGAAAAAATAATAAAAATATTATTTGGAGAATGAAAAAAAGGTCTTCGTCTTTGAATAAGAACTGTACATAGTTATTTATAATTTTACATATGAATAAACCAATGCAAATGATTTTAAGGGCATATTCTTCAAATTCAAAGATGAAGATGAAGATAAATAACACATTGCCAATGCTCTAGCTGTCTTCAAATCTGTCATTTATCCCTCCACATTGCTCCTGCACTGCATCTTCTTTACACATCACTTTATAGAACCGAAAAGCAAAACCAAAAGTACGAATAATACAGTAGAGAGTAGAAAATAAATGAGGAAGGGCAAAAACCAAAACTGACGATAGGTGGTGCCATCATCTTTGATGATCCAGCAGGCCTCGACACAAAGTGCCTCAATCCCGTAGTAGAGTGCCTCATTGGTAAGCTTTTGCTTGGAGAATCTACGAGCTATGGAGGGGAGATGATTTGATCTGAGAAGGAAGAAGAGGATTGAGAAGATCTTAGGATCTCGTAGTTGAGCTTGACACGGTCGTTGCATTGATGCCCATGGGAAGGCTATGAATTCCCATTTTTCAACAGAAAAATTCTAAACATAAGCCCATAGATCATACTTTTCTTTTATTTTTTTTTTCTTTTACCAAATGTTTGGTATATGGATAATGAATATATAAATTCAATTAGTTTAAGAAGAATAAACCCAACAATTTTTTTTTCTTTTAAAAGTGTAGTGTGTGCTTATGTGTAACAAATCTCTTTTCAAAAACCCGGGTACAACCCAGTACTCAGATTCGCCCAGGTACTAGCCTAGGTTATAACCCGGATTAATCTAATTCGATTTTCACCAGAATTTGAAACTTGGATTTCGGTCCGGGTATACTCGGTGAACAGTCTTGATATCCCATCCAGGATTCGGAATAAAATAATTTCAACACAACCAACATAGGAATCATATCAACATAGAAATAGCAGAAGTACTGGCAAGACCAAAGAAATATATGTGGGGACACAGTAGGTAGGTTTGAGGTCAGTTCTCTTTTTCTTTGATCTCAACAAGATGGGTAGCTCTTCCTTGAAGTCATAACCTCGAGTATATTGTTGCTCAACAAGTATACTTGGGGTCATTTTCTTCATGTATATTATTATTATAATGGATGCATATATTCCTTTATTTTGAGATGCATAGTTAACATATATTATTAAATTGTTTTATTTTTCCATCTAGATTACTATGATTAAAGTGTATATATATTAGCTTATTTTGAGATGCAAAGTTGGTATGCTATGAATATTGATTTGTAAACAATTTTATTTTGTCATGTAAATAGTTCATATACTTGAACTATATTATAATATAATCTTATGATTCATAGTTTATTAATAACTATGGATTTTGGATGGATTGATATATTATTAATAATCCAAGGGACGTTCGCCCAGTGTAGAGAAAATATATATGTTAATTTTATATATATATGAACTATATATAGATGCAAAAATAAATTAATATACACACCAATCATACCATATTATTATGTCCATCCAATCTAGTAATATACATACTAATATATGAACTAAAGATCTGAAAATAAAATAATATATACAACAACCATAGTAATATACATGCTAAAGAAATTTGATACAAGTTTACAAAAAAGTAGTTTGATTGAGGTTTTGAAATTGAAGTGAACTTTAGAAAATCATACCATATTACTGTCTGATCAACATGTTTCATATTTGTTTTTTGCAAAATCAATTGATAGGATATTAAATTTCTCAACAAACCTAGAGTTAATGAAGAGCAAACTAGAGCAAGAGACGTGAGGCGATTTTGATGCGATTTTATTTTTTGGTTTTGGAAACTCCAGTTTTTTAGGACTTTCCATTCTCGATTTTTCTGGCTGGCGACGTTTTTCACCCCTCCGATGGCTTCTCCATTGGCAGGGACTGCTGGTTCTGATTCTATGTTGGTGAAATTGTATGCTCAGGCAGTGAACAAAAAAATAGAGCATCCTACGTTCAAAATACCCATGTGTTTTCCAGTTGAAATAGATGGTGAGATGGGTTTTGTTTTCTCAAATTTGGAGATGGCAAAAGCGGCTGATGAATTCAGGTTTGCTTTGGTGATGAAGTTCATGAGAACACATCCTTCCATTGACAAAGTACGACTAACTGTGGTGAAAACTTGGGGGATGATTGACATACCAACTATTAGTTTTATGGATGAGTTTCATGTGTTGATTCATATGAAGAATGAAAGAGACTTTGTGTATGGATGGGCACGTGAAGGAAGAACAATGGAAGGTATCCCTTTTCGAATATTCAAATGGACCAAAGATTTTGATGTGAAAAGGGAATCCCCCTTGGCACACCAATGGATTTTCTTGCCCAGATTACCTATGCATTTATATCAGACTGACTTCTTACAGATTATAGCGACTCAGTTTGGTTGGTATCTTGGAACAGATAACGCCATCTTGAATCGTACTCGTGCTTCTGGGGCACGCATTTGTGTTGAAGTTGATTTGACTATGGATCCTATAAAGGGCTTTCCGATAGTAGTTTCTCTCATGACTTGCATATGGCAGGAGGCCAAATATGAAAAAAGTGGTTTTTATTGCTCAAAGTGTTTTAGACAAGGGCACACTTATGTTGTTTGTAGGGTGGGTGAGAAGAGGAAAAATGAAGGAAAAGTTAATGAAAAAAAGATCTGGCAACCAAAAGGTATCAAGGGGCTGATGGAGGATAAAACTGGCACTGTTATGGGGGAGAAAATTTTGGATACAGGGGCTGTTATTGGTAATCCGAATGATAACATGAAAAGTGTTAATGCTACTCATGATATGGGTGATTTACATGTGACCAGTGCAGTAAAGATGGTTCCCGAGAAAAAGTTAGACGAAGTGGTGATAATTTCACAGTCGGACTTGATAAATAGCGTTGACATGATAACACATAGAGAAGGGAACAAGTTGAGGAAACGGAGTGTGGTCAACATGTGCAATCTGCTATACCGAGAGACCATGACAATAGTGATGAAGAGTGTGAAGAAGTTTGGAATGGTGAGTAACCTGAGTTGCAACCAAGTGTACAAGCAGACAGAGTGAAAATAAGGTGATTGAAGAGGAAGAAAATAATGACAATTTGGGCAATGGCAGTCCACAGGGAGAAGATGCGTTAGGCTACTCTTCGGAGAGAGAGGAAGGTGAAATTACAGTTTTGTTGGGGAAGGAAAAAATGTATGATACAGATGGGGAGAGACAGTCCACTGTTGCAAAAGCCAACAAACCAGATGCACACAAGGAAAAATCGGTAAGGAAGTCCTAGCGGGTGCATACCCGTGCTCAAAAATTAAATTTATGAGTGACAAGATTTTCTTTTGGAATATCAGAGGGTTGGGCAGTTCTAGCAGACATTTAAAACAGTTACTCAATAAGTTTAAGGCGAGCTTGTTTGCTATTGCGAAACCTTTATTAAAGTTGAACGTATGCATGCTTTGGGGAATTATCTTAACTTGAATTATTATTATCATATTTCAAATGAACCACAAGGGGGAAAGTTATGGGTGTTCTGGAACGACCCTAATATTTTTGAAACAATAGTGTGTTCGAATCAATCCATTTCTGGGTGGTTGATGATGGATGGACAAAAAACGCTGATTACTTTTGTTTTTGCTAAGTGTTCTTATGTGGAGAGAAGGGCTCTTTGGAAAGAACTAGAGGGGATGCAGGTGATTGATCAGCCTTGGATCGTAGTAGGTGATTTTAATGCAATTAGAACGGACTCTGAGAGAATTGGTGGTAATCCTCGATCTCTGCCTTCTATGAATGAATTTAATGATTTTATTGACAGGTGTGGTCTCTTTGAGTTAACCTGTTCAGGACAACGGATGTCTTGGTGTAATGGGCATGCTGGGACCTCCCGGAGTTGGGCAAAGCTAGATAGAGTGCTCATCAATAATATTTTCTTCACTCGTTTTCAGTTTGCAAAAGTGAACTACCTCAATCGCAAATCTTCGAATCATTGCCCGATGGTGGTTTCTTTAGATATACCGTTTACTGCACATGGTCCTTATCCTCTTCATTTCCTAAATACATGGTTTTTGCATGATGATTTTTTGAATGTAGTGAAGGAAGTGTGGAATAGACCAGATGAGGCGACAGGTCTAATGAACCTTCCGACCTATTTGAAACATACTAAGGTTGCTTTAAGAGCTTGGAATAAAAATATTTTTGGAAGAGTGGAAGGTAATATAAGAGCCCTTGAGGAGAGAATGGAGTTTTGGAGGATAAGCTTCAGCTTGAATTTTCTAAGGAGATTGAGGCTGATATTTTAGTGAATAAAATAGAGTTGGATTTATGGGAGAAGAGGGAAGCCTCTCATCTGGGTCAACTTGCTAAGAAAAAATGGATCAAAACTCTACGTTCTTTCATGCCGTTATTAAGCAACTTTGCCTAAAGGGCATGATCAAGAAGATGGTGCTTTCAGATGGAAGGGTTCTGGAGAGTGCCAATGCATTTCATTCTGGTGCTAAGAGTTATTTTTGGAATTTTTTAAATGAAAGTTTAGAAGTTGAGTAGTGTGATTTGGGCGAGTTAGTAGATGAAAAAGTCTCGGATGAAGACAATGCGATGCTTTGTGCAGAGCCATCCAAGATGGTAGTAGTCTAGGACTTGATGGCTTCGGGTCAGAGTTCTACATGGCTTGCTCGGATGTCATCGCTGCTGCCAGAGATTTTTTCAGGGGTGCTCCCTTATCCAGGTTTTACTCTTCCTCTTTTATTGTTTTGATTCCGAAAGTACCTAAGCCGACGAGGTTTGGTAAGTTTCGTCCCATAAGTCTTTGCTCCATGGTGTATAAGATTTTTTCCAAGATTATTGTTAACAGATCAACATGCATTATTGATAAAGTGGTGTTGCACAAACAAGGTGCTTTTGTTCCTGGATGTAGTATCTTTGAAAATATTACGCTGGCACAGGAAATGGTTCATTCTTTGAATAAAAAAATGTCGGTGGCAATGTGATGTTGAAAATCAATATGGCTAAGGCTTATGATAGGTTGAATTGGGTTTCTTATTAGAGGTTTTCTTGGCCTTTGGTTTTTCTGAGAGGTTATGTGGGTTGATTGGTAATTGTATAAAGTCTATGTGGTTCTCTATTTTGATGAATGGAACTCTGAAATGCTTCTTTAAATCTTCAAGGGGTTTACGTCAAGGAGATTCCCTATCCCCATATTTATTTATTGTCATGGAGGAGATTTTAACTAGATTGTTGAGGAAGGAAGGATTGGTAAACATCACCATCCTATTGGTGCTCCTTTGGTTTCCCACCTACTCTATGTTAATGACGTCCTCATTTTTGCTAATGGGGGGAAGTGCACAACAAAAAATCTTATGCATGCACTTGAGTTATATGAAAAATGGTCGGGGTAGAAAATTAATAAGGACAAGTCCGCGTTATTTGCTTCTAAGATGATTGCATCAAATCAGAAGCATAGTCTGCTCAAAATCACAGGTTTCAAGGAAGGTAATTTTTCAGTTATGTATTTGGGGGCCCCTTTGAACTTGGGAAGATCGACTACCAGAATTTTGAGTATCTTGTGAAAAAAGTGAGAAAGAAAATAGCTGGATGGAAATTTTGACTCCTTTCACAAGGTGGCAGGTTGATTCTTGTTAAACATGTTTTATCTAGCATGCCTATTCATATGATGTTAGTGATGAATGTTCTGGTTTCTATTCTTTCCCATATAAATTCTCTTCTTGCTAATTTTTTATGGGGGGAGATGGACAATAAAAGAAAATTACATTGGTTGTCATGGAAAAAAGTGTGCAAGCCTACAAAGGAAGGTGGTTTGCATATTCGGGATTTTAAAGAGGTGCAAAATTCGCTTCAAATGAAGTTTGCTTTCCGTCTTATTTCGATCAATAATTTGTGGACTGATTTTTTTCAAGCCAAGTATTCCCGCAAAGCTCATGTTTTAGCACAAAACAGGAGACTCACGGATTCACATTTTTGGGAATCTATTATTTCCGTCTTACTAGAAGTAATGGATAATGTGAAGGTTTTGGTCAGGGGTGGTAATGCTTCTTTCTGGTTTGATAGATGGTTATCTTTGGGATTACTCTCCGCTAGAGTTCAAGATATTGCTAATTTGAACTTACGTATTAGTGATTGTTTGATGAATAACTCTTGGAATACGGATCTGTTAAGGGATTTAGTTGATGCTGACATGGTGGCAGATATTATACTACATGTTCCGATTGGGAAAAGGGGTTTGGATATAACTGTATGGAAGCCTTCTCCTGATGGTAATTTTTCTACTTTTATAGCTTGGGAGGCGACTCAGATTAAAGGGCATTTATTCCCGGGTTATGGGTGGTTTTGGCATAATAGTTTGCCTACACGGATATCTATGTGTATGTGGAGGATCTGGTTTAATTCGTTGGCTGTGGATGAACGAATTCAGCATAAAGGGGTCTCGTTAGCTTCTGCATGTGATTGTTGCTTGAGGCGTCAAACAGAAAGCATCGACCATATTTTCTCTTGGGGTGAGGTTGTGGTTTAGGTTCGGTTGTTTGCTAGCACAAAAATGGGGGTCCCTTTGACACATTATTGGTCTTGGAACACCAAAGTTTTGCATTGGTTTAATTATGCCAAGAAGTCTTCCATCAAGTGAACTTTGATTGGTTTAATTCATTGTTTAATTACGTGGTGTCTTTGGAAGAGAAGATGTAAAGTGAGAATAGAGGGAAAGTCTAAAAATGCTGATCAGGTTTGGCAACCTGTACGTGTATGGATTAAATTGTTGGGTGAAAATCTTTGCTCAGCCCAAAAATTCTCGGAACATGATAGAGCCGTTTTTGAAAATTTTCAGTTACAATGTCATAACATTGTTTCCAGACCAGGAAAAATAGTAAAATGGTCTAGGTCCCCCGAGGGTTGGTTTAAGCTTAATTGCGATGGGAGTTGTTGAGGGAATCCCGACAATACAGGAGGTGGTGGCATTATAAGAGATAGTCATGGCTTCGTGAAAGGGGCTTTCTCTACTCATTACGGACATGGCACTAATAATAGTGCGAAATTAAAGGCCATTGTGGAAGGAATTCGGCTTTGTAAACGGCTTGATATGAATAATATTATTATTGAAAGCGACTCTAAATTTGTCGTCGATTGGATTCGTAAAGGGAGGTGCACGTTGTGGTATCTCTGAGATTTTTGGGATGATTTATGTGAGGAATTGAGGGGAATGAATTACATTACTGAACACCAATTCAGGGAAGCCAATTTTGTGGCAAATTTTTTAGCACGTGAAGGAGAAAGGGGGAGGACGGAAGTTTATAATAGCATTCAAAGAGGTCCTTGGCTTTTAAAAGGCATTGTTCGGATTGATTCTCTGGGCCTTCCTTCTTTTCGCTTCTAGCTGAGTTAGTTTTTGTTTTTTTGGTTGGTTGTGAGTTGGTTTTTTAGGCTTGTTTAGTTCCTTTTTAGGCATGTTTAGATGTTGTTTTTTTTATAGGCTTGTTTAGGTTGGTTTGTGGTTTTTTTCTTTTGTTGTTTGGGTTACGATTCGGAGGTCTCTTTTTTTTCTTTATCTATTAACTCCCAGAGGCTGTTTCTGTAACCAAGGTTTCCTTCCGACACAAGTGAGGATTTTTAATAAACTTAGGACGAGGCCACTATGACATGTGGCTACCAGCTTTTTTTAAAAAAAGGATATTAAATTTCTTATGGCACTGTTGTTTATTTGGTGTATGTCTATGCCAAGATGGATTATCCACTCTTTTTGTGATGTTTCTTTGGCTATGTTTTTCAAAAATGGTAGATGGTCTTGTAAAAAAATAAAAAATTTGAATGTATAAAACTAAGGGTTCAAAAGATTCTAAATAGGAATATTTAGTTATCATAAAAATTCATGCTTTTATTTATAATTCTATCATTTGAAATTGAAAGTGTTGGGGAGATTTTTGCCTAGGGCCCAAGGGCCGCGAAGACCAGCCTAGACTCAGCATCAGGTAGCTCCCCCACACCATAGGGGGCCCAAAAGTCTAGGGAGATTATGCCACATTAAATGGGTTCACCAAACAATCACGCTATATTAATGACTAAGCCTAGAGGTCCACGCCGCATTAATGGTAGTGTGGTGGAGGGAGTTTCGGGAGGATTTCCCTTCCCCCCAGGTTGCAAGGTATGGCCTTGTGACTCCTAGGACTGGGTATATATTGTCACTCAACCTTCAGGTGAAAGGAGACTTCAGACTTCTTCCGCTAGTTAGTTCTTCCTTATACTCAGTACTTAATTTACATAAATCCTTATTTTTAGGGAGCGATCACTGACTTTGGAATTAGAGGCTCCCCAGAAGATCCCAGGGCCACCTTTCCCACTCTATCTTTGTGTTTGTAGGCCCAAGCAACAGAAGACCTAGACCACTGAGAACCCAGCCCTTAGGTGTATGAAACACACTGTCAACAATGGCACCGTCTATGGGATATTCTACAAAATGTGTCATTCGTATGCCTACAAGGACCCGTTCTCAGTTGGTGTGGGACCAGGAAGAAGAAGCCTCAGTCAACATGAAAACAAGGTTGGCAGCCATGGAGCAACTCGTTGAAAAGCTAACTAACAAGATGGATGTTCTCTGCGAGGAAAACCAAGTCCTCAAAGACAACCATCAAGATTCGGCACACCATGGAGAGTGGAGTGCTAGCGAGCACCATGAGTCCCAGAGGGAATAGGAAGGTGACAAGGCTAAAGGGGAAAGGAAGCACATGCAAGACGAGCTACGAAAAATCAAAAGAAAGTACAAAGAAATTATAAGAAAGATGGGAAGCTTATCTATAGTAGATCAACTACTCATTAGAATGGGTTTACCCTACAACACGAAGGTAATGGTGGTCCCGTTACTACCAAAATCCTGGGAGGTCCCGGGGAGGTAGTATCCCTTCATCGTGGCAGAACGGGATAATGTTTGGGCAACCTCAAGGCTAGACTCGCAAAAAACAAGGCGACCTACGATCCTCTGGAAGGCCATCTTGCTGGCCACAGACACTAAAACCTTGGTCATTGAGGTTTCCCTGACACACCTCAAAAGAGACCACGTTCCCAAGCAAACAAAGACTCTAAATTCCACCATGGCAGGGAGGCAAGGCAGGTTAGTAATCGTCAAATATAAGTTTGTATCTCAGTTCTAGGGTTGCAGGATATTTGCATGAATTAATGCTTACGTGCAACTCCATCTCTCTAGCCAGGTGCGAAGGTCAATGAGGTGCACCTCGTCTTACATACAGTGCGACTTCTATCGAAGTGTTTGGGCTTTAGGCTTACATGCCACTCAACCCCTCTCACCAGATGTGAGGGTCAATGAGGAGCACCTGGTCTTACATACCATGAGACCTCCACCGAAGTGTTTTGGGTGAGTTTAGGCTCACGTGTAATCAACCCCTCTTGCCAAGTGTGATGGTCAACGAGGCGCACCGGGTACTACATACCATGAGACCTCTACAAAGGCTTTGCACGCACACCACGTACTCGATCAGAAGTTACAAATAAACTCTGCATTGCACGTCGCGCCATGTCCATAGAGGGATGTAGGCAAGCCTGGCTTACGCCCTGAAGGGGTTTCGAACTAAACATTACCAGATGCAAAGTATCCGACCCTTACAAAGATAAGTGGGCAAAGAGGACATTATGCTCGGTGGGGTACCAACCAATGTGTGGAATCGCCCTCGCGGCACTAAGAGTTATTTGGTTGCCAAAGTCAAAGGAAAATGTCAAGTCTTAACAAGTAACCAATGTATTACCACCCACGAAGGGCATGCACAGAGTACTAATAAGAAAAACAGGAAGGAACAATGAAGACTAAATCCATAAACTAGAAAAAATTTTATTCATCAGAGGTCAGAATCTTTACAATTGTGATAGTGGTCGAAATTGAACTGTCATCTATTGTCCAAAATTATGCGTCAAGTGTACCAAATCGACATATAATATTCTATTCTTTCAAAATTATGTTATTAGCCATGATTGTTGCTAAGGCCTCTGCTTCCACCCACTTCGTGAAATAATCCACAGCAATAACAATGAGTTATACTAATTTTTAGGGGGCACGGGCCCAACAATGTCAACCCCCCATTATGTGAAGCCCAAGGCAGCATAATTGATGTTAATTCTTCTAGCGAGCAATGAGGTATTGGCGCATGTTTTTTACACTTCCACATCTTTGATGTATTTTACACACTCATTCAGGTATTTCCGCCATCACATATTGTGCTTCTTCTAGAGAGGCATCGAGAAGCTTGATCTAATAGGGTGGATCGAGTTGCATTTTTTTTTTTTTTACTTTCCTCACCTCCCACTTTTCGTTGGGGAGTTTCTAGTTAGATAAAAGCTTGATCACGTTGAGTGCGCATTCTAGAGCCCCTAATCTTAGTTCTAAGATTTTCAATCTGATAAGAGGGATTTCTACAATTCTGGTGGTTGCCTTCTAGGGTAGAGCCGATTTATCCATGGTCGACGCAGTCCTTACCAACTTGTCCACCTTCTAGTTGTCCTCCTGGGCTATTTGCTTAATGTTGAAATATTGAAAACAATCGCGCTTCTCTTGTACATTTCGTAGATACCTCTTAAGTTTTTTCCCCTTCACCAAGTGTCCTCTTGTCACATGATAGACTACAACATGGGGGTACACCATTATATCAACTTCTTTTGCGCCTAGTGCTTCTACCTCGACAAGTCCTGCCAACAAAGCCTCATATTATGCTATATTGTTGATGATTTTGAACGTGAGCTTTATCACAAAGTAAACTTCTTCATCAGAATCAGACACAATATAAACTCTTACCCCTCCGCTAGAGCGACATGAAGAGCCTTCAATGTAAATCTATTAGGGATTCCCCATTGGTGCTGTTTGTACTTCCTCATGAAAATTGGCAAACTCAGCTATAAAATCTGTTAAAACTTGCCCTTTTACGAAAATCTAGGGGAGAGACTCAATGTCAAACTCAATTAGCTTGATTGACCAAATCATGAGGTGTTTGGATGTATTAGGCTTTTGTAGTGATTTCTTCAGTGGAGCCTTAGTTAATACTTTGATCAGGCGAGCCTAGAAGTATGGCCTCAGCTAGCAAATGATAGTTATTAGCGTTAAGGCTAGCATGTCCATTCGTAAATGATTTTAGTGATTTAAAAATATTATGAGATTTAAATTATGTTGAAAACTCTAAATTTATTTACATGGTTTTATTCTCTATAAAAATAATTAGCAAGGCTTCATCATCTAATTTAAGGATGAAGATTATATTTTATAAATTAAAGTCTATTTAAAATAATATTTTATCTTAACTCCTCTTTATGTTTTCAGTTAAATTAATGATTACGCATTTTTAAATCAGTATTTAAAGCTCACTGTTGGATCATTTTGGAGACCCCAAGATGAAGGGCCTGGATTAAATACCCAAGCCCTCTCCCCTTTTCCCTCACTCTTCCCTTTCCCCTCTCTCTCCTCCCTCTCCCTTCAACACCCGATGGCCCCATTTCTCCATCCACCGTAGCTCCTTCTTCCCCAGCCTAGCTCCACCGCTGGCCATCTAGCTTCTTCTTCCCACCACCGGTGAGCCTCCACACAACCCTCTCTCTTCCCCTTTCACTCTCTTGTCGCATGGGCTACCTCCCTCGCACCGCAGCCCAACTTGCTACCGTAAGCCACTGGCCACTTCCCATCGACTTCTCCCTTTGTCGGAGATCACCTAGTTACCAAACCTAGCCTCCCTCTCCCTCAGATCACCCCACGCACACACACACGAAATGCACGAGTTCTCCACCATGCTCCGCTGTCGCGCTCACTCACACCACTGCACCACCACTACCATGATTCTTGGTCACCCACGACCTCCTTGTAGCATCCTCATGCCCAACCAAGCCCTCCACCTCCCTTACGAGGGTCTTCGATGAACCTCGATCCAGATCCGCCGCCGTAGGCCACCGTGCAACCACCCCCTCGCCACCACAGCTCCACTAGCAACCCCCAAACCTCCATGCCTAGACCTAGCCTCCAGCCACTCCCATTGCCTCACACGCACCATCACTCACTTGGATGCACTGTACATGGCTAGATGCCGCCACGATCCACCACCCTAGCCACCATGAGACCACCATGAACCTCCTAAGACCACACCTAGCCCATCCTTAAGCCTAAACCACCACTTTATGTAGTTGACAGCCATTGCACGTGGCTAACCACCACTACATGGTGGATAGCCATTGTAGATGGCTAACCACCACCGTAAGCGGTTTAGTCACCACGTACGACTCTTCCGAAGCCTTTGACCATGACGAGTAGCGAGCAATGTACGGGTTAAGGCCGACGACAGTAAAACCCTCCCTCCCTCATTATTTATGTTAGATGTTAGTTGGTTGATTGTAGAGTTCGTGTCATGAAGTGTTGGGCATAATTGTGTAGTGTGCTATGAAGTTCTGTGGACTGTGCTGCGAAGTGTGTGTATCAAGTGTGTGCTGTAGTAGTGATGGTGCATATTGTTGTGAAGGGAGCACATGTGGCATGTACTCCACGTAGTGCAGTGCACACTGTATGGTGTATGTTGAAGTAGTACATGGTGTAGCGTAGTGTGAAGGAGTACACGTGGTGTGTACTCCACATTGTATAGCAATGCACCATGTGCCATGTGTCGTATTGGTGTATGGCGTTGTGTACTGTGTGGATGGAAAGGAGTTCATGTGGAGTACTCCATGTGGTGTCGCGATACACCAGATGGTGTGTCACGAAAGTTTGGATGGGCATCTGGTGAGACAAGTGTGCCCAATGGATTTAACCTATATAATGGGTAATCTACCCTAAGCATAGGTAGACGATGTTTAAGCCTCAGAGTTGACTTAAAGTCGTGTGGTTTGTATGGATGGAAATGAGAATGAAGTGTGGACGAGGATGCATGAAGATAGTAATAGGTATCTTGTCTAAGATTAGGATGCGTGACTTAGTCAATCTGAGTCATGCATCAGAATGTAGTTACTAGGAATAGTAAAATGAAGGTCTTATTGTCTTAATCCTAAGGTGAATCATGGAGATTCACTTTAGTGGATGAGCACTGGAGGTAGAACATCGACTTTGGAAGAGGTAGTGACTGGAAGTGGATTCCGAAGGTTTTATTGTAGTAAGGGACACGTAAGGGCACGAGATAAAATGAGAGTGTTTCTAAGCAAAGTGTAGTTCTATTTCTAGTTAGTTGCTTATGTACTAGATTGAGAATGACACTAAGGTTATGTGTATACATGTAGGTTTCCCATCTGACACGCACATGAATGGACTGCATGAAATGAGTATGACATAGAGTCTAGGTAAGTATTATGTTTATACTCTTCTAGAGTTTTCTAAACAGATATGAAAATGAAAATGAAATGCTTTTTTCTTACTATGCTTTATAGAATGAATGACGTTTTATGAAAACAAACTAAGTATAAGTCTTCAAGTATTTATATGTAATGACCCTTCTTGGCAGCCCCTTTTCATGCACCCTAAGTAAGTAATTGTATACATGTGATGGATGACTATAAGTAGTAAGTATTGGATGTATTTTCATGAAATGAAATGTGAGGCTCAGGCCTTATGCTTTAAGCGATGCTTTAAACGACGAGAAGAAAGTGTTTTAAAATGTCCCGATCAACTGATGTTTTAAATGACGACATGTGCTGATGTTTAAATGATGCCTTGAAAGATGATGTTTAAGCTCATGCCTTTAATGGGTTTATGAATGACCAGACTGATGAATGAAAGAATTAAAGAAATGACTGAATGAATGAATGCTTTATTGTATGAAAATACGTAACAACCATATGAATGAATGAAAGGGTACCAAAGGATTGGGCAGATTGCATTGTTGAGTAAGTAGTACTAGTAGTGCACCCAGTGCTGCCTCCTCACTGAGGGATTCCCAACCCGCGGCCGCGGGCGGAATCAGGTCCAAAAGAACACTAACCCCAACACACGGGGGAGTAACAGTATGTAACAGCCAACGAAGAGTGATAAGAAAGAATGTATGTATGTTAAGAAAGAATGCATGTATGCTCCGACTCTTTAAGAAATGAAGGCACGAGACGTGGGAAAATGTTTTACAAAGAAAAGAAATGTTTTACAAAAGAGAATCCTTTTCAAGAAAAACACTACCTCAAAATGTTTTAAATAAACGAATGTCTTATGCATAGTATGTATGGAGTGATTAATGCATGACTGAAAACCTATCTTATTATATTTTAATTGTATGAAGTAATGTTTACAAGTCTTTGACTCATTTTAGTTTTTATGTGTTTCCTCTCAGGGACAAGATGAGCAGTATGCGTTAGGACTGACACTACCCAAGGGGAAGAGCACTAAAGCCTAGGCATAGTGTTTTGTATGAAAGAATTTTAATTATAAAGTTTAATGTTTCCTACTGTAACTCCCTAGAAAATTCATAAACACATTTTATTTTATAAACATGCAGTCTTTCGTATCTTGGCATGAAAGGAAAAGTTGTCTTAAAGGTAATTCCCGCCGTATTTCTTAAAATCATTTTCTAAAGGTCCCACCACAAAGACAGGCTTTATAAGATGAGATGTAACCATCCCCATATTCCAAACAAGGCCTTAGTTAATCTTAACCGATCAAGATCTTGTTGGACAAAGACTTGTTAAGGCAATATCAATATTTTACATCGATTATGTAATTGATATAGAAAGCAAAATGACAATAAAACTTGAAAAAGTTGTACGATAATTATTTTCTTCCCCCTCAAGGCTATTTGTGTGAATATGGGAGTGAAATTCACATGCAGAACAGTTTGGTAAATGATGTAGGCATATAAAGTAAGAATCTCAATTAATATAATGGTAAATCTATGGTGAAAAACACTCGTGGAAGACATTAAAAGCCACCATAATCATTTAAAAGCTCTACAATTAAAAGCTTTATTACCTACAAGAATACTAATTAAACACTTGAAAAGTTTTTAAAAAAATCTAAAATGATTCTCTGAAATCCCTCAGCTAAATTCACCATTCCTTTGTGGTAATCAAAACCATGAGGTACAACTAAAGGCCTTGTGTAAATGTAAATTATGTTTGGCTAGGATTAGATGAGTCTATATTTAAATTTGAATTATGGATGAGTGTAATTTTTAATAGGATTTTTAGGATTGCATCCGATAAGGATGAGTATTTCAATAGAAGTTATCCGATAAGGATAAGCGTTCAAATTGTAACTCTTATCAAATCTTATTTAAATTATAGGATAAGAGTTTACAATAGTCCTCTGTATGTTTCGAGTCTAAGAGTTAGTTGAACAGATAAAGATGCAAGCTTTATTGAAGAAACTTAAGCTGATTTGAACTCGGTGCAATCCAGAATAATTGATCCAGTCCGAGATGTTCGCAAATTGTTAGCAACATATCTGATTGAGATTCTGGATAAACTTGTCAGTAGAGTCATTCTCCAAATCAATCACAGCATTGCCTATTTGTAGAGGAGTAGGCCAATGGTTTGAGTCGAACACTTGAACAGTACATATTCACAAGCATTGAGAGCTTGAAGATCTGGGTAGAACTTCAAGAGATCATGTAAGAGAAAATTCTTGAGAGAATGATTTTCCAAAAAACTCATTCTGTGGGATTGAGTGAGAGCATACCCCAAGGGGGAGTTGTCGTGTTCAAGTTCAACCATTGGATGTTTCAGTAGGAAAGACGAAGATTGGAGAGAGCTACCTACTGCAGTAGACGATAAGCGGGTCACATCTCTTGGGTAATTGTGTCTGGTTACAAAGGTTTTTTAAACATTTTACTTGTAAAACTCTCAATCAATAAAATTGGCTTTCCTGGGTTTGGTTGTCCTGTAGTGTTTTACCTTTGAGGAATTTTTTAAAGGGTTTCCCTTCATAACCAAATTATTGTGTTAATGCTTTCAATATTTTATATTGATTATTAATCCGAGCTAATTGTTTTGTTCAGCATTAGCATGCATAACCAGGGCTACTTGGAAATTTCAATTGGCATCAGAGCATGGTTCACTCAATCAGAGTGTGATCCGTTCTCCTGGAAGATCATGGCAACACTATCATCACCACCACAATTCAACGGTGATAACTATGCCTACTGGAAGGTAAGGATGAAAGCATTTCTAAAATCACTTGATGAGAGAGTCTGGCTAACTGTGTTGTCAAAATGGACAAGGCCCACAATACTTATAAAAGATTGGACCAAAGAACAATCAAGCAGCTATAACTGGAACAACAAAGGTCTAAATGCCATTTTCAAGGCAGTTTCTCCTGATGAATTCAAGAGAATTTTCATGTGTGAATTCTAAGGATGCTTGGGATATTTTAGAAACCACATATGAAGGGACCAAAATGGTGAAAGATTCCAAATTGCAAATGTTGACCTCAAAGTTTGAGGAGATAAAAATGCTGGATGATGAGACTTTTACTGAGTTTTATGCTAAACTAAATGATATTGTCAATTCTAGGTACAATCTCGGTGAAAAGGTGGATGATGCATGGCTGTAAAAGCATGAATGCATAATTAAAGTTATAAGTAAGCATAGCATAACTTGAGTTACAACATAGCATAACTTGACATAACTTGAATTGAAACGTCAACTGAACTTAAATTACATAATATGAACTTGTTCTGAGACTTGACTTGACATGAACATGAACTTGAACATAACATAAGCTTGAACTTGAACTTAACATGAACTTGAATCTTGTTCCTTAACTGATTAAAGTGAACATGTCAGTGCTACATTGCTCCTCTAGAGCAACGTGTCCCTGCCGATTATCGCATCACAACAAAAGTATCTGGACCAGATATGAGTACATTAATACATACTCCACAGTTGTTGTGGCCCTATGTATTCTACGTGTCACAATTGTTGTGTCTCACGTAGTTTATGCGCTACAATTGTTATGATCCCATACTTCATGCTCCACAGTTGTTGTGGTCCCATGAATGGTTGAAATGAAATGTGGCTCCATCAACGTTAATGTCTGGTGCGCTCCAGTGAACAACTAGTTTAGCCCCTGCCCACTACTCGTTGACAATATTTCGTCAACTCAGGGAATTTCACACCTATTCAGATACTCTAGCTTGAACAAAAGAGTTTCACTAGGATATTACCCTCATCCTAGCACTTAGGGTCATGACTAAAATGAATAACTTGATACGACTCTTATCAAAATATACAAATTGTATTTGAGATGAAACTTGACTTGAATATGAAAGGACAGAAGCCCTGACGTAGCATAACATGATATGAATGTAACTCGAAAGACATGACTTACTTGAAATAGAAATATTTCGTAACATGACATAATATCTAACAGACAACATTTCATAACATGGCATACTTGCAATAATGAACATTACATGATATGGCATACATGTAACGAATGGCATAACGTGACATGATATACTTGTAATATATAGCAATACATGACATAATATATTGTGCAACAGATGAATAATTTATGATAGAATAAATTTTGTGTAATAGATGAATAGGTAATGACGTGGCAATACATGGCATATATAACAACATACATATATAAACTGTAGTTCATTTACTTATCACACATACACAGTAACTCCAAAAATCACCAAAATTTACATACCTCATGCAAATTTTGTCATAAACTCAAATATTAATTCAGAAATATTTAAAACTAAACACAACCATGGAAACCTCATAAGGACGAAACATGTATAGGCTATTCCTCTTGATTTTTGTTGTAATTCTTCCAATTTCAGAACTCATGATCAAACCACATTTTTGCAACAAAGATCTTCCTATCCTAAGTTTAAAATATTCTTAAAACATCCAATAAAAAAATGCTATTCCTCAACACCAAATGTTTTAGTGTAAAGATCCAAACTTTTTAAATCCAAACCCTTGAATCACAAGATTTGATCGATTTCAAAGTATCTCCAAGAACTTCAAAAAATAAAAATCTTACTTCTAACATATTCATAAGATATTTCTAAGAATAACTATGTTTTGAATCATTAAGCAAAAGTCATCAAAATTACCAAAACAACACTTGAAGTTTTCGGCTTCCCTCTAAGTCTAAAAACATATTTTGTTTCTTAACTAGTTTTTATCAACCACTTGATCCATTACTTATAAAGATGTGATCTTCAAACCAAAACATCATATGGTTTAAAAAGGTGTCCTAAAATAGATCCAAGCTTCAAACTCAAGTTCACATGGTTAAAAATCAACCAAAACATAGATTTAGCTAAGAACATCAATTCTTTGACCTATCAAAATGTCTCCTAGCATAAAAATTTATATCTTTGAATATAACATCAAACATGTTCAAAATAAAATTCTAACATGTATATAAGAGGCTTAGGATCCTAAAATAAAAATATCAAAGCCATTGGAATAATTTTAAATCACAAAAGATCTAAACTTTCTCAAAACATAAATTGTTTTTCCCTCTTCAAGTTTCTATGTTTTAGATCTAAGAAAAACATTTCCTCAAAAGCTTTGTTCAAGCAATAAATCCTCCACCAACAATCATATACACATGTTAATAATACCCCATAAAAATGTTGGACCAAAACCTATCAATTAGCCTGGTTAAAAACTCCAAAATATAACACACTCTCTAGTTTATTGCCCAGAATGAACTTTCTTGGGTTTAAACAACTTTTGATGAACCAAATGATCTTTAAATAGAAAAAATGAGGAATCCATGTAAACTATAGTAAAAAAGAAAACAATTTCATGACGGATGATTTGTGAAAAAACACTTAAAAAAGCTTTGAATCAGGCGTGTAAAAAAACTCAGAAAAGTTGCCCAAGAGTATCTTTTGTGTCCTTGAACAAGTTATTTAAGATTATGAGACTGAAATAAAGTTTTGGTGTTAGTCTTTCTTACCCAATTAAATATAAAAAAATCAGCCCAAGATATTTCCTCTAAGTGGAGTGTAGAATGGAAAGAGTGGGGTGGCCTTGTAGCTTTTTACTTCATGTGACCTCTAGGCCCTCTGAAAAACTATGATCAGCCATGTGGGTGTGCAATTACATAGCCAAGACACAATGCTAAGGTGACCAAATTCGTGGGTCTTAATGGGCCTAAACCGAATGAGACTCAATTTCAGATTTTAAAAGGGTTTGGGTTGCTATCAAGCCCAAGTCTAATTTCTCTTCGCCCAATCAAATGTCTAAAGTTAAAATGGTTAGATAATGATATCATAACATAAATTTTGAGGATTATTAGCATGTAGAAGTGATTTAATCAGGTGATTAAATACAATACTATAAACAGATTCAATTAGGCTTTTGAGGTCAACTTTAGGATTGGGATAAAACACTTTAGGATTTTGGTTTCAACCATACTTTTGGGTTCTTAGTTGTATTCCAATCATATAGGATTTTACTAGGGTGTAAATCATCTTTGATTTGACACAATTTGATTGATCGAATGGAATAAGGTTTTGCCAAGTGTCTACTATTCATCATGTGTGGCTAAGATCTTGCCAAATATCCAAATAAAACTTCTCTAACCTAATGTGGGCATTTCACACTGTGATTTTGAAAACACTATGCTTGGTGCACTTATCAATGTTACTATACACTATAAAAAAGTGCATAATAAACTTAGTACCAAAAACTTATAAATATTCATATCAACCTATAGTAAAAATTATTTACTGAAATTCAACCCGAAGTGCATCTAAAAATAAAATGCAGTTTCGAATAGGCGTTCCGTACAAAAATATGAAAATTAACTTATTGCTCCATAAAATCCAAAATAATCAACTAAGTCTAATGGCGCATACCATAATGTATTCCACTTCTAACTACCTCAAATAATTTAAATCACGCATCTAGCACCATAATGAGTGATAACATTGACTATGTTGACAGACTAAGAACTATGCAATTGGTTGATTCGTGAAAACTTACGGGATTTTCACGAGATTTTGAAAGCCTATAGAAATTGCACTCTTGAATATCTAGTGGGTTGTTACAAAATTAAAAGAAGGAAATGAAAAAAGATAAGCAATGATCAGTTGACCTTCATATGCTACTTGAATGAAAGTCTCACTAAGAGTTAAAAGGCCGTAAAATCTTTCTCAATAAGGGAACAAGAATAACACCACCACAAAAAATGAAATATTATTACCAATAAAAATAATATTGTATAATACATCTATAAAACATTTACAACTACTTCTATACCAATTAACAAAACTCAAATAATATGAGATCACAATTTATGGTTTCCAAAACTTAGATAACCACGCTTACCTGTACTTCTTAGTTTCTCTTAATTTCCTCACAACAGTGATAGGGAAATATCAATCGTCATCTATAGAAATTTCATATAACTTTGATTAAATCTACAATTGAATAGTTACTTTGTAATAGCACCTGAAATACTTAAATTGCCTATTTTAATTCCTCAAAAGCCTAAAATTCTCTTAATCCTAAAATATCACTTTCTAAATTTCTCAATATCCACTTAATTGAATTCATATTGTTGAAAATAATCGAATCAATATTCTTTTCAACAAGAAAATACAGATATTGTAAAATATTTAAAAATACTAACAACATATAATAAATAATAGAATACATTGGCTACTTTAAATTCTACATGCTAAAGAAATTTGATACAAGTTTTCAAAATGTAGTTTGATAGATGTTTTGAAAATTAAGTGAACATTAGAAAATCATACCATATTACCCGTTGATCAGCATGTTTCATATTTTCTTTTGGTAGAGTCAATTGACAGGATATTAAAATTCTTAGCACCCTGTTTTTCAAAATTGACAGGGAGCTTTTAAAATCTTGAAAAAAAAAAAAAACACAAAAATTATGGCATCTTGACATCAAAACGAAAGTTCAATCAGTGCAGCACGTGGCTCTTTGAATGGAAACCCACAAAATTATAACTCCATTTATGTCCTAGAAACACTAAAAAATGTTTAACACAAAAATGTTTCATTGTATTCGTAGCATGTTCCTTTATTACATCCACAGGATATATAAAATAAGATTTGCTGGAGGTTGAGCACATTTATCTTACCTTTTACCCAAAATTTAGTATTAAAATTATTGTGTCGTAACATTTGATAATTAGCAAAGTATTGTTAAGAATATAATTTTATAGTCATGGATTGTTGTAACACCTTGCCTAAAAAGCTCCTAAGGCCTTGACCTTAATAGCCTTTATCCTAGTTAATTAGGAGTTGGGCTATTGGGAATAAGAACATTTTTAGATTTTTGAGTTGGCAAGATGACCATATACTATGGGTTTAGTTAGAATTATTAAGGTTCTAGTGCAATATTGATTTTGAGGAAAATGAAATTTTTTGATCTTGATTGGTTTAGTAGTACTATTTTGAAGAACTTTTAGTGCATAATTAATTTTGAGAAAATGTGCCAAGAGACCAATGTTAGAATGACAAGTGGTATATTGGACATTTTGCCACTTTATTGGGCTAAGTAATTTGGGTTAAACTTTTTATGGATTTAGGAAAGCCCTAGAAATTGGTTTATTAAGGGTCCAAACTTTTTGGGTATAAAGACTTGGGAGAGGCACTAAGGCCTTTGGCCCAACTTGATGGATATAAGACTTTAGGCACTTGATGGTCACAAGACTTTAGGCCCAAGGACTTGGTGGACATAAGACTTTAGGGATCTAATTCAATAAGGATGTGATGGGCTAAGGATAAGATGTTAAAATGCCAAAGGCCTAATTTGGGAGATATAAAGTTGTAAGCCTTTCTTGGAGGACAATGGAAAATAGGCCCAATGTAAAGGGCATAAAGTTGTTGGGCCTAACTTAATAAGAGTGAAGGCCTTAAGCTCAACTTGGAAGACATAAGATTTTATGCCTCACTTATTGGACACAATACTATGGGCCTAGCTTATAAGGTCCAAGCTATTATGCTCAACTTAGTAAATATAAGGCCATTGGCCCTAACTTAGTAAGACTCAAGACTTCGTTCCAATTGAGGAAAGACCCAAAGTTTAGGACCCAACCTAGTAGGCCTTTAAGGCCATAGATAGGCCCCACAAATCTGAACATAAGGTTCATATAATAGTCCACTCCAAAGCCCACAACCAAGGCTTGCACTTTTGGCCCCACCAAAGCCCAACCCTTGAAGCCCAACCTTTGAAGCCCAACGTCTTCTCTTTTATTTCATTCTTCCAATAGGAGCCCACAAAGACCATACTATTGGTTTCCCTCAAGCCCAAGATGTGCTACACACCCCTAGGGTTTCCACTTGACCATGTTTAAGCTTCTAACTTTAGTTAAAAAGCATTAATCATCTCACACTTGATTAGTAACCTCTAAACCATGTTTTTAGCTTAATTTTTCTTTAATTTATTTTTCCACTTTTATAATATGAGATTTTGGTTTTTATTATTTATTTTCAATATTCTTAGACTAATTTACAAGTTTAACTTTGACCCAATACATGTCAATAAAAGCAAAGCCATGTAGATGCCCGTAGTAACCAACAATCAGCACCTAGGTGCATCTTCATTTGCATTGCAACAAATCACTCCCTAGCCCATGCCTTTTACGCCATTTTCTCTAGGAAAATTTCATCACTTACACCTGACCTTAACTCTCCTAGTTTAGTTTTAGCATTGGGTGAAGTACTTCCATGAAACCAAACCAAAATCCAACCATTTCCTTTGGAAATCTAGTTGGAACCAAACCGAGTGCCTTCGCTTCTTCAAGGATTTTTCTACACCAAAAACAGCCACTCCCACACGCCAACATCCTTTTATTATTGTCTCTTGGATGTGATTCAAGCACTCAAGTGCTTGCTTGGCCAATTTTCTCCCCAACGCAGCCCAATCGATTGACACAAAGACAGGCACACTAGAAAAACCATTACCCAATTCGCCCCTTTCATTTTATGCTCTAGCATGTTCGCTTGGAAGCTACTCATGCCACTCTTCCTCCCCAGTAAAATCCTTCAAATGATGGTCATAAAGCCTTCAAATCATACCAAAAGGATGGGACAAAAGATGATAAAAAATCTAGACAGCTTTGAAGGAAACCCAAAACCTTTGGCTATGACTTGCTTGTCTTGTAGATTTTTGTTTCAAAAATCAGAATAAAGCAACCCCTACACCCATGGATGTCTTCTAGCCCTCTTAAATGATGAATTATGACACTTTAGACCACTATTGAACTGAACCAAGTGATGTCACCCTTGACATTTACCTTGTAATAGCACCTGAAATATCACTTTCTAAATTTATCAATAACCACTAAATCGAATTCATACTGTCAAAAATGATAGAATAAATATTATGTTTAACACAAAAATTGTAGAATACAGATATGGTAAATTATTTAAAAATACTAATAACATATAATAAATAATAGAATACTTTGGCTACTTTAAATTCTACATGCTAAAGAAATTTGATACAAGTTTACAAAATGTAGTTTGATAGAAGTTTCGAAAATGAAGTGAACTTTAGAAAATCATACCATACTACCGACAGATCAGCATGTTTAATATTTTTTTGTAGAATCAATTTACAGATATTAAAATTCTTAGGACGCTATTTTTCATTTGGTCTATATGTGCGCCAACCTGGATTATCAACTCTTTTTGCGAGGTTTCTTTGGCTATATTTTCCAAGAATGATGGTTCTACAAAGAAATAAAAAATCTAAATGTATAATATTGAAGGTTCAAAATATTCTAAATAGGAATATTTAGTTATTATAAAAATTCATACTTTGATTTATAATTCTATCATTTGAATTGAAAGAGTTAAAAAAAATGTGATTTTATGTTACCTCGCCAGTATGATTCACAAAATCAATTGTTGAATAACTCAGTGCTTCTTCTACAATTCCATCAAATATCACTACAACTAGTTGTCCTGTACCATCATTGACTTCAACTTATGCTCAACAACTATTAGCAACAAAAATCTAGTTATTTGTTAGGATGCATAGAAAGGATATGTTAAATGTTTTAAGTGAGTGATGTAAACTCAAGATTTAGAAAGAAAGTACATACCGTGGTAGTGCAATGCTTGTGTGCTTACAATGGTAATACATAAAAGTTTCATTGTATTTATAGCCTGTTCATTTATTACATCCAATGCAATAGATATAAAAGAAGATTTGCTGGAGGTTGAGTACATTTATCCTCCCTTTTACCCAAAATTTTGGTTTCTACATGATATGTATATCTACGTGAGGTTTGTCTATTTTTTCATGTATGCTTATGGTTCTAGGAAGATTTGCATGATAAATTATGCAAAAGAGCCTAGGTAATATGTGTTTCAATTGATCTAGCATGTCATTCTAAGGTTTGATGTGTTATTTCTATTAGTTTTATACTCTTATAGTGCTGATCATTTTAGTGTACTTTATTTATTGCATCATATGTAAATTTTATTCTTAAACCTCCAATATGTTGGTTGATAGAGTAAAATGGCCTTATGTAGTTGCTAGATTGGTCATTTGTTTCCTTATTTTGTGCTTTATACATATGGATCGCCATAATGAGTATGTGAAAGTTGTCTACCATGGATTCAAGGAGTTGTCAAAGGAAGAAAAAGTGGGGACTGATGGAAACACATTGTACAGGACCGGAAGGACCTCGATGATGGAGAGCATTTGCTCCAAGAATTCGTCGTGGGAAATATGGACTTGGTGGTGAATCTTATAGCTTTGGATCAGTGACTATTGTTGTTGGTCATGATTGAATAGATATATTTGAAATTATGAGTATAAAATTAGTTGACGAGGTACTGTGTTGTTGGATCATAATCAAAGTACATAAATTTTTATTGAAATTAAAGTGTTGGTTGGCCTCACGTATCGGTAATTCTTTTTTTTATGTGTTAGTTTATTTGCAATGGTGCCCTAAAAAAAACAGTAAGATGGATGCAAACTGGTAATTCTGGTCCAACTAAGAGCTTATATTACAATAATGTGGAAACTGCTTTTGTTAACAGAAAATTGCAACTTAAAAGACAATAATAAAATTCTTACAACAAAGAGGAGGTAAATTTCAACAATGAAAGGGAAAATCATATAAAGACATCAATGAAGCTTACACCAGGCAACATAAGAGAATCAACAATTAGCAATCTAGCTCAAAAATGTTTGGCAAGTACCTTTACCAAAGTATCTTGGTATATCAAAGAACCAATAAAATTGCTTTGGAAATATCTCATAGCACTGTTCAATCGGGCCAGGTAATTCAGAACCCGGGAAACCAGATTCTAGTTCTGGTTCTGGCCACGGATCAAACCCAGGCCAAATTCCAGATTACAAAACCACACAAAACTCAGACCTACTTGTTCCGGGTCTGGGTTTAAAACTCAAGTGCCGATTTTAAAACCCAGTACTTGGTTTCCATTTTTAAAAATAAGTTGCAACTTAGTAAACTCACACACACTCTCTCTCTCAACTTCTTCACGGTAAACGCAAACATATGACGAATAACCTAAATCTACTTCTAAACCTAGCAAACAAAGCAAACTCAGAAGTTAGATCCTATTACCCCATCATTCTAATAGACAAACCAAAACAAGTTTTGTAATTAAGACACATTCCGCCATATAAGTTTATAACATAACTAAAGCGAACCTCATATTTAGAGGAGGAATTTATTGAACAAACTCACCGGTCAAAACTTCAAGATTATGGAGCTTTTGAAATATAGAACTTAAAAAAAAAAAAACAAAAAAACAAAAATTATGGCATCTTAAGATTGAAAAGAAAATTCAATCAGTGCATGCCCATGGCTCTTTGAATGGAAACCCAGAAAATTATAGCTCCATTTATGTCCCAGAAACCCTAAAAAATGGTTAACACAAAAATGTTTCATTATATTCATAGCATGTTCCTTTATTACATCCACAAGACATATAAAAGAACATTTGCTGGAGGTTGAGCACATTTATCTTCCCTTTCATGTTTTTGCATGATATTTATAACAAGTATTAAAATTATTGTTTCATAATATTTGATAATTAGCAAAGTATTGTTAAGAATATAATTTTACTACCATTGGTTGTTGTAACACCCCACCTAAAATGCTCCTAAGGCATTGACTTTAGTAGCCTTAATCCTAGTTAATTAGGAGTTGGGCTATTGGGAATAAGAACATTTTTAGATTTTTTAGTTGGTAAGATGACCATATACACTGGGTTTAGTTAGAATTATTAAGGTTCTAGTGCAATATTGATTTTCAGGAAAATGCAATTTTTGGATGTTGATTGGTTTAATAGTATTATTTCGAAGAACTTTTAGTGCTTAATTAATTTTGAGAAAATGTGTCAAGAGGTCAATGTTAGAATGACAAGTGGCATATTGGACATTTTGCCACCTTATTGGGCTAAGTAATTTGGGTTAAACCTTTTATGTATTTAGGAAGAACCAAGAGATTGGTTTATTAAGGGCCCAAGCTTTTTGGACATAACATCATTGGGCCTAACTTAGTAAGAGTGAAGGCCTTAGGCCCAACTAGGAAGACATGAGATTTTAGGCCTCACTTATTGGATACAATACCATTGGCCTAACTTATTAGGCACGTGCTATTAGGCTCAACCTAGTAAATATAAGGCCATTGCGCCTAACTTAGTAAGACTCAAGACTTTGGCCCAATTGAGAAAAGACCCAAATTTTAGGACCCAACCTAGTAGGTCTTTCAGGCAATAGATAGGCCCCACAAATCTGGACATACGGTTCATATAATAGTCCACTCCAAAGCCCACATCAAGGTTTGCACTTTCGGCCCAACCAAAGCCCAACCTTTGGAGCCCAATGCCTTGTCTTTTATATCATACCTCCAATCAGAGCTCACATACACCATTCCATTGGTTTTTCTCAAGTCCAATATGTGCCACACACCCTTAGGGTTTCCACTTGACCATGGTTAAGCTTCTAACTTTAGTTAAAAAGCATTAATCATCTCACACTTGACTAGTAACCTCTAAACCATGTTTCTAACTTAATTTTTCTTTAATTTATTTTTTCACTTTTATAATCTGTAATTTTGGTTTTTATTATTGATTTGCAATATTTTTAGAATAATTTAGAAGTTTAACATTGACCCAATACATGTCAATAAAAGCAAAGCCATGTCAATGCCCCAAGTCACCACCAATCAGCACCTAGGTGCACCTTCATGTGCATTGCAACAAATCACTCCCTAGTGCACACCTTTTACACCATTTTGTCAAAAAAAATTTCATCATTTACACATCACCTTAACCCTCCTAGTTCAGTTCTAGCATTTGGTGAAGAACCTCCAAGAAACCAAACCAAAATCCAACCATTTCCAACCAAGTGCCCTTTACTTCTTCAAGGATTTTTCTGCACCAAAACCAGCCACTCCCACATGCCACCACCCTTGTATTTTCTTCTCTTGGAAGTGCTTCAAATCACTCAAGTGCTTGCTTGGCCAATTTCCTCCCCAACGCAGCCCAACCAATTGACACAAAGAGAGGCACACTTGAAAAACCATCACCCCTTTTGCCCCTTTCATTTTATGCTTAAGCATGAACGCTTGGAAGCTACTCATGCCTCTAATCCTCACCTGAAAAAGCCTTCAAATGATGGTCATAAAGCCTCCAAATCAGACCAAAAGAGGATAAAAAATCTGGACAGCTTTGAAGGAAACCCAAAACCGTTGGCTGACTTGCTTGTCTTGCAGATTTTTGTTTCAAAAATCAGAATAAAGCAACCCCTACACCCATGGACGTCTTATAGCCCTATTAAATGATTAATTATGACACTTTAGACCACTATTGAACTGAACCAAGTGATATCACCCTTGACATTTTGCACTCAAGCACTCCACCTCCCACCTCCACCACTCACATTCACTTCTTTGTAGCCATAACCAATGTCCTCATCCCCTCTTGAAGCCTATAAGTACCTCCCTCACTTCCTCATTTCTCCACACCTCTCCTCCAAGACTTCCCTTGAGTCTTCAAGGCATTTTTCTCCCTTAGTGAGCAATAGAGTGAAACCAAGTGAAGCTCGAGTGTTTTTGAGTGAAGTTATTTTGGGTGCTTTAAGGGCCACGAAAATTGTAAGTTTTCTTGCTTTAGATCTTAGTTTTCTTGTCAAGTCTTGATTTCATGTGTTGAAGTGAAATGTGGTTTAGTTTAGAAAAAGGTTACCATGCTTAATTCAAAACTGGGTTCATTAATGATGGATTAAGTGTTTAAGTTATTTTAAGTGAAAATTTTAGCTATGGCATGTCTTAGCATATTTTGATATGATTTTTTAATGTCCTAGAATGATAATTGAAGGTTTGATTTTGAGAATAGACGCATGCCATGATAGGTTTTAATTCTATCTTGTGTTGATCATCAAAGCATGCACGGTTTTGATAAATCATGCTTATTTTATAAAGTTTTGATTTATTTCACCTAGAATTCATCAATGAGCATTTAGAAGATCTTGCGATTGGGATAAGAATGAAAATACATGTTTTTGGTGAATTTTGAGACTATGCTTTTGTGATTTAGGCTTAGAAGCATCTTACTTGATTAATGGACGATTAATGAAGATTAAGGTTTTTAGCCATAATTAAGTGTTGGGATGAACTTGCTCATCCAAGAATTTGATCTTATCATATCATTAAGGACTATAGTGATAATTTGTGGTTAATGAAAATTGTATAAGCATGCATTCATAGGGATCAATAGTTGAAAACACACTTAGGCATCAACTAGAGTGCATGCCCAAGGTCAGGTATGTTGGAGCTAGTTCCACTTTGAATTTTACAATTATAAGAGTACAGATGATTTCAGAATATGAAAAATATAAGATCCATGAAGTTTGGTTAAATTTGAGATTTGTTTGCAAATAGTGAAAAATTAAGGCCTTAGTGGAAATTTTTGTAGTTTAGAGGTATTTTTGTAAATACCCATTTTTTACACCTTTTGATTATGAACATCTTCTGTAGTAGTAAAAATCTTAACTTTATACGAATTTTATTTTGGTTGCTACAATATTTCAAAACTTGAGAAGTTTGTAAGTTGGCCACTAACTTACACATTGATGAGTTATTTGTGATTTATTGATAAATGCCACATTCATGTTATAATTGTCATTTTGTGCATAAAATTTCATATTATATGATACATTGACTGCATACTTACATGACATGTAATATTTTCACCATTTTTAGCCTATTGCATATAAATGTGATTTTCACACAAAAGTTTGCTACACACACATATCATGAACTACATTATTTCAACTTAGTTTGAAAAAGAATTTTTCTCATGACCCCGAAGGCTAGGATGGGGAATTATCCTAGTGGAAATCCTTTGTTCACTCTGGAGCATTTAAGAATGAAGTGCTAACCCCAAGGTTGACGAAGAACAGTCTACGGGCTTCGAATGAGTTCTTTTCAAAGAATGGTAGAGTGAAATCAAATGTTATGACACCTAAGATTGGTGAGTGTACATGTTGTAATATTATGATGTTATGTTATGTTGCCAATGCATTGAGAACGAGTCCATAGGCAACATGAGTTGTATTACGGTCATCAGCAAGTACTCATAGTGCATATGAAACTATGACGATACCATACATTATGATATTACGATTAAGTATGAATTGCTAATAATGATGAAACGTTACGATATTTTTGTCAATTAAAGTGAAAAATGTTCTCCAAAAGAAAATCTGCATTAAAGTTTTTTTTTTTTTTTTGTTGAAAAATGTTAAGGAGCTTGGATGGGAGACAAATACTGATTTTTTTTTTTTTTTCATATCATTGCATGCATCTCATTTTTATCATTAATCATGCATATCTAATATCTGTGCAAGTTGGTTCTTTAACTTACTGAGATTTCAAGGAATCTCATGTAGTCCCACTAGCATTCCCCTGGTGATGACTTGCAAAATTTCGTATTGCAGATTTACAAGATCGCTCGAGAAGAGGCTTTTGGCCGCTCGAGCAAATTCAGGCAGATTCAAACGCTCGACCGCTCGAGCAAATTCAGGCAGATTCAAAAGCTCGACTGCCGTTCGATAGTGAGCTCGAACGGGTTGCAGGAAAACAAACATCGCTCGAGCGGAGGCTTTTGGCCGCTCGAGCAAAGTCAGCAGAGTTGAACGCTCGATG